>NW_016161482.1:0-42584 GCF_001687245.7 Rhagoletis zephyria
CTTTATTTTAATTTTTAAATTTCATTGTTTTATAAAGAAACATATTTGTTTTTAATTTCATTTCATCTTCACGAACTTATTTGTTTATTTAAAAATATTTTTTTTTAATTTTAGAAAGTTTTTAGTTTTCTTTATAATTATTATTTTTTTCTTTTTTGATTACGTTTTTGATTTTATTAATTTAAAAAGAAAACTACCATGTATTTTTTTAAATTTAATTTATTAATTAGAAACTTATTTTAAGTATTTTTTTCTTTTCCAGCTAACTTTTTCTTTTCTTTTTCATTCATTCATTCATTCATAAAAAAAATTAATTTCATAAATTTTTTTTTTAATTATTTAATTTTCTACTTTTTGTTACTTATTTTTCCCGTTTTGATAAAATTTTGAATGTATGTCTTTTGTTAACAAAAATTTTTGTTTTTAATTTAAAAAAATTTGTGGAGCTGTTTCTTAAATTTTTTTTTTAATATAATTTTATTTCCATTGTTAGATTTTATTATTTTTGATATTTATTGTTATATTGTAAAATGGGAAATTGCTTTTAATTTTAGAAACTTATTTAAGTTATAATTTGTTTAATTTGCTATTTTTCTTTGTAAATTTAATTTTTAGATTTTATTGTGTTAAAAAGAAAGCTTTTTATTTTTCTTATTTTTAAGAAACTTACTTCATGTAATTTAACCCTGGAAGTACTTCGCTATTTTGGCCCTGTCTGTGGGCTTGTTAGTCGAAACGACTAAGGCCAACTTTGAATTTAAGTAACAAACATACAACAATTAAAGGGGAAAATACGTTTTATGATTTTTAGTTCTTTATATATTTTAAAACACGATAACAAAAAATTAAATATATATTGACTTCATAGAAAAGTACGAATAATTTGCTTTTAATTTTTCCATTTTATTTTTATTAAAAAAAAAAATATTTTTTACATTTCATGTAATTTTTAGTAACTCATATTTTTTACTTACTTTTTTTATTTAATTGTTACATTTTATTGTTTTAAAAGGAAAAATGTTTGTTATTTTGATTTTTTCTTGTTTGATTTAATTTTGAGGTTTTATTGTTCTAAAAGAAAAAAATGCCAGATTTTTCCTGTAAATGTTGATGTTGATAGATAACTCATACGCTATGGCATGCCACCAGTAACTTAGGCAGACAGGCAATTATTGAAGTGAGTGTCCTTTGGTTTCGAGTTTTTAAACACGAGTTTTGCAATAGTGCACTAAAATGAAACAAAAGCCAAAAAACAAAACCGACTTCAAATCTCGTATAGAAATTTAAGATTATCGTTAATTTCTTCATGATATAATGATCGGATCTAAACCAGATTAGTATGGGACCACGTCTGAGGTACCTACCACCTTTCCTCAAAAAAAAAACAATAATAGAAATTGGTTAACGTGGTCCAAAATTATGCGGTAACATATGAATATAAAGAAGAAAAAATATTTCGAAGAATTGATAACCACCTCCTTATACAGTTATGCAGTAATTAAAAATATGCTTACAACGATATATACGTAACACTTTGAAATCGATTCAAAAATAAATAAGTTTAAAAGAAATTTATATTCTCGTTGTGTTTAGAGCTCGTCAAGGACAAGAGAGGGCTTTCAATCCCCGTTGAAAACGTTTTCTTGCATGTGGACCAATCCAACCTAATGCACATATATATCTACATTTTCAGTACGTTAAGGCACAGTAGGAAAAGTGATGACGGAATAATGAAAATCAAATTTGAAAATTTCAAAGTGATAATTTTTTTTAATACTCACAAATAATTTGATTCAACGAAATTCGATTTACATAAGTTAGTATTGACTGTTTGAAGCCCGTGGAAAATATTTCTTTTCACTATGCAGTTGGAGCGCCCTCGAAAATGAGTTTTTTTTCGCTGAAACTTGGCTCTTTAGCGGAGCAGGGATTGAAAATAAAATCTTGGGATTGTAACTTTGAGGAAGAAATTGTACTTAGAACCAATTATGCACATAAATATACCTTAAAAATAAACCGCATTTTAATTTGTATACATACTCACTATTTCTTAGGGATTGTAGACGCGCTATGGTTTCTTATCTAATTGGAAGGAACAATTTCGGGCCTTGCGGACCCAAACGCTTTTTGGACAAATAAATCATATTTCACCAATCTGATGTCCATCGTCCATTTGAACCTCCGCAGAAAGATTACGATGCTGATGAAATTATATTTTTCCAGGGGAACTGAAGATTTTATCTATGCTCGTACTTAATAAACCACTTTACTTCCAAGTATTAGTGTATGCTTGCGAAGTTGCTGTTTTTATTAGATTTAACATCAATGGCTCAGCGCGGCGTTTTAACGCCATGCGGGTTCACTAGTAAATTCTTATTTCCCATAACAGAACTTTATGTAAAATAAATAAAAATACCACTATTATAGCGGAAGGATTGTTCATTCAAATGAGCATGGCTTTCTAATTTTGATTGCCACTTCGGTATCCTTTGTGATTTTGATCTTCCACATGCTGACTTTTCGAGGACATTTAATTTAATTTTATTTGCATTTTAATTTAATCTCAGTTTTTCACCTTTTTCCTGCTGGCCTTGTGAAATCATACATATATACTTGTACACAAGAGAACATACCCATTGCCTGCAGTTACATATGTACACACATATACATAGGTATACATACATATGCCTACGAGTATTTCATTCCATTCCCTCTTTTTTGCCTTTCCTTATCGTTTTTACTTTGTCAGGCACTAGGGTGCTTTGTTTTTTTTCACTCCTACCTCGAAATTTTGTGGAAAATACCTAAAAAAGCTCCCTGAATATTTGAAGCCTTAATATTAACATTAAGTACTCGCCCAAGGCGTGCAAAGATTTCCGATATAAAATACGCGTAAAATTTGAGTTTTTTCTCGCCTTGGGCGAGTTCTAAATGTTAATATTAAGGGTTCAAATTTTCAGGGAGTTTTTTGATGTGTTTTCCTCAAAAATTTCGAGGTAGGAGTGAAAAAAAAAATTGTCGCAAAAAAAAGCACCCTAGTCAGGCACACATGTGTAATCCAGTAATCCAATTAGAAGAAGGTCACTTTGTAGCAAAAAGCGTGCCAAAATGAATTAGCAAAAAAGCAAGACGTATCCTTTTCGGACAACTCACTTATGTACGTTGATAATTAATTAAATGATAAATTAAAAAGAACAGCTGTGTCCAATGCAGTGCAGCAGATATGAGCCAACATTGCATTCTCACTTTTTTTGCAAGCGCAGAAGAGTTACACATAAATAAATATATATACAGGCACATATATACATATATACATACATATATATGTATATGACAGGAATAATAATGTGTGTGTGTATAATGAAATAAATTTCTTTCGAAGTGTCTGCTTAAAATATTGTGAACTAAAAAATGAATATAACTTAAATTAATTAAATTTTTATCTTTTGTATTGTTAAATGAAAGTCTTTAAAATAAGAATGCGGTGAACTACTAAGAAGGTTTCCTAGAATTTACAGCGGAGAGTTGATACTTTACCAGTATTCTATATACCTTAAAAACAATGAAATGTTAACGTTTTTTGGATGTAGCCAGAGCGAGTAGTTACCCTGCAGTGAAAAGCCAAACCAGTCAGAAAAAATACTAGTTCATTAACTAGTATGTGCCTACCAGTTCGACAATTTCGAAGAACTTAGGCGATCAGCGACATCTGCCTTTGAATTGCCAAAGCCAAAAATAAAACGCAATTAATTGCTTTTCTTACAAATCTCGGCTGTGGCGTCACGTGAAGACTACTGGTTCTGGTTCTGAAATCGCAGGTTCGAGGCCGCTTGGAGGTGGTTCAGATTTTTAAAGTTAAATAAATGTAAGTAAAAATAATTTATTCAATTTATAAATAAATAACAAATTTGAAAACCTAATTGCAATGCAAAAAAACATTTAGGAAGAAATGCTTGTGCTATAAAAAAACAAAATATTTTTTGATAAAACTTAAAAATTACAATAAACAGCCTAAACAAAAAAGTAAATTTATAAAAAATAAAAATAAAATAAAAAAAAGAAAATAAAAAAAGAATTCCCTGCGCCAGGATTTGAACCTGGGACCTCAGGCTTACCACGCGAGTGCTTTGCTCTGTCGGCCATTGTGACTGCTGGAGCGTCGCGAGCAAAAAGGCACACTTATGCTTTTCACGGGACATGAATTGGCAGACTATCTCATCAACTGGTATGATGCTACTGGTATTTATACTAGTAGATGCTGATGCATAGCCTGACAATTGACATCTCGTAGGACATCGCAATGTTAAAAATACCAGTCGCTAACATTGAAAAAGGATAGAACGTGAACTAGTTCGGCTGAAACGCAAACCGGTAGAATTCTAGTTCACAACTAGTTGATTTCCCTGCAGGGTAGTTAGTAGTTAGTTGTTCTGAAAATATTTTTAAATCGGGTTGCTGTATGTTTAGAAGTCAGTTTGAATTAGATCAATAAGTTCAATGAAATGCTACAGAATTGTGTCAATTCAAAGGAAAATGTTTAAGAGAGCTTTATTTTGAAAATATTTTAAAGGCGGTTTCCATCTGTTTAAAAGTGTAATTCATGTTTATCGGTTACTTAATTTCAATATTACAATATGGATGTCAAACTAAATATGTCGAAAAGAGCTTTATTTTGAAGAGGGTTGTCAACTGTTTAAAATTTGAATTCAATTTTGGCATTGAGCTGGAAAATGTGTTAGTTTTCTAGGAATTTAAATATTATCCCGGTCACCCGTGAAGAAAAATTTTGCTTATTTTATTCGGTACATGTTTACGAACCAACAGGTCTAAAATTTTTTTTTGCAACCCTTTCTGGAATCTGCCAAATTACGACACCAATATTTAGCTTGCAAACTTCCACTTATAGCACTTGAGAAATCAGCCCCATACACCTAATTGCACTCCAAATACCAGCAGAGTACGAGCAACAGCGAACTTAACTAAATAAAATTCTTATTTAATTCAACATTTCCTATTCAAACATTTACTTTGAAGCTATTTGCCAGCTGTGCTTTTTCACCAAATCTTTATGTGGAAAATGCTCGTATGTATTTTCTTACTCAACAAAACGTACTACATAACTACTTGTATAAGGGTTCAATGGCGGAAAGGTCAAGCACAAGTAAATACCCGTACAAATGTAATGCCAAGTGGCAGAGATATTTGCCAGGTCTTACACCTGAATGCGCAAATCGGCATTAAAGTACTGTTATAGAGGTTGTTGGTTTTGTTCCGTTTGCTGGCGCGTGGGTGTTTTATGCGCCTCTTTTTACGCCTGACAAGTGGGTCAAGGAAATGCAAGACAAGCAAAGTAAGGCTAACAAAATGCAGACATTCTCACAAAAATGTACGCTCGAATGCAGTATTGTTGTTCGTCGTAGAAAATTTTGGCATCATAAGCCAAAAAACAAAAGTGTTTACACATACATAATTATATTTGTATGTATATTGATAGGAAATATTCACTGATTGCGTTTAATGTTTAAAAAATTATCTTATTTCTCTAGAAGATTCTTCGACTGAAAAGAAAAATTTACAAGAAATGTTGTTAGCGAAGGGATATTTTGTCGAAATCCGCAATGAAATCAGCGTTTTGTTAGCTTTAGGGATAAAGTTGCCACTTTACAGAAAAATCTTACCGTATAAATATTTTTGCTGAATAGGTATTCCACCGGAATCCGCATTAAAAATTACATTTTTGAAGAAAGAAGATGTTTTTGACACCTTTTCGAAAAAAAAAATTATTTACTCTCACAAAATAAAACACCACGTCATAAAACAAAATTTTTTAATTATGGCGCGGGTGCAGCGGGTTTCTGGTGAAGTTTTTTGGGCTCCTTCTCGAAAACGAGTTATTATTTGCTCAAGAAGATGTCGGTGTAGACAACGTCGAATGCACTGGACTGATCCTTTTTTATATGCATTTTTTGCTTTTATTGAGAACTGGATACCCGGCTTTAAGAAAACGAACATTCCGGGGGACTGATTTACGAATCAAGTGGAATATTTGTGCAAAGTAAATAAAGTTATGGATATGCCATCCTAATTTCTCCCCCATTCATCAAAAGTGTTCTGTTTGGAATGCAGTTATGTAAATAAGGTATTAACACAGCCAGTGATGTTGCATAACATTGTAGTCAGTGAAGGAATTTTGAAGTTGTTTCAATATGTGTAGAATGGAAATATTTTAAGAGCTTATTGAAAGTTAACTAGCGAACATAATTTTTAATTATTTACAAAAAGGGTTATTTTGTATAATTTATTAATATAACTCGCACGTGTTTTGGCTGAAAACATGGTTAAAATGTCAATAAATACTATTTTATTTTCCGTTTAAAAAGTATGGACATCAACATAAGAAAATGAGAAAAACAATTATTTAAACGGGTTGGGCTGCTATTCAATTAGAATCCAGCAGATTGGGGTGTGTATTCGATGTGATTTTCATTTAAATAATTTTAACTGTTCTGTCAGAACCCTTTGCTGTTGGCTACTTAATACGTTCTGCCTCCTGAAATGTGTATCCCATAACTGTATGAATTTTTACCACTGCTTATAATCGTATGTATGTAGATATAGTGGCGTTCAAAATAATAGCAGCAAAATTCAAAATGAAGCTGTAGGCAACTTATCATCATTTATTTATTTTTAATTTTTATTTAAAATACGGATCGATCTATATCAGATACCACATAAATAAAGGTTTGAAAGCTTATACAAATTAAAAAAAAAAATTAATCAGACTTAAAAAAAATTGTAGCCCACTCAGTTATAGTATATTATTATAAAGTGCAAGTTTGAAGTCGCTAAAAATTACAGTTGATTTTTTTATTTATTTATTTTTTTGTTGCGCATTTGCTTCCATATAACGCATGAACAAAACATACTTTTATATGGAATACAAGATTCTGATTAAAAAGTTTGACATTTTGAAGACAAATTTTTTAAGTTTGATACATTTTTTTGAACTATGTATATGTTTTGAAACTTTTATTTATGTGGTATCTGATATACATAGATCGACCCATATTTTAAACGAAAATTATTAACAATAAGTAAATAAAGATAAGTTGCCAACAGCATCATTTTGTATTTGGCTGCTCTTATTTTGAATGCCACTGTATATTCACGTGCGCACGGACATAATAATGTTTGTATGCATGGCATTGCCATTCATGTGAAAGTTTTGAATGACTTATAGTTAAAGTGAGAGGATACTCTGCGTGTGTGTATCCACTGAATTATTCATTGTTACCTGGTGAGCACTGTCTATCGTTGTGTATGTAAAGACATATAGCAATTGTTGTGGACATTGGCTTACAGAGACACAATTGAGTGGTTTAGTTAATTAAAAAGTGAAAGCATACATGAATGACATATGTACATAACTACATACATATGTAACAGACAAGGTGAAATTAACATGAAAACCCAATATGGCAAATATGGTGGCGGGGCGGTTGGGGTGAGTACTCGTTTGTAGCAGCTATAATTATAAACCGCTAAGAGCACTTCGATGGGCAGTAAATTGTGCTGTTAATGGAAAATGTCTGCATGCAGTGAGAGCTGTGTGAGCGCTTATACTTAGAGCGCTGTTTAATTTTTATGATTTTGTTTAGTCATAAATCGCATTTTTATATTCACTCTTAGTGTGCAGTTCGCTCAGCAGGCAAGGAATTTTATCAAGGACAGGAGTTAAACCAGTAACAGTATTAAGGGTCTTTCGTGTTTAGAGTTAATCAATATTTTTTGACCTTCCACACGTATATGATTGTTATGTATGTGCAATAAAATAAGGAAGTAGGGGTGGCAAGTAAGATTCAGTTATGTATTTTATATATTTTAATATTTTTATATAAAATTTAACGGCCCGTCTGAGTCGAATAATGAGAAATTTTGCGTGTAAATTACCCATAAAATTATGTTGCCTACTCTAGTATTTATACTTAAATGCTTATTTTAAGGTAAAAGCTCCTACATAGTAATCTGCATGTAGTATTAAGAATGGTTTCCACTAAATCTTAAATAATTATTAGAATTTGCAAATCACATTTTTCTATAAAGTAAATTGGGAAAAAGGTTAGGCTACCGCAGAAAAAATATCAGTTGATTAAAATAATAAACTGCTGGTTAGCTTTTTGTGGGAGTTCAATAAATAACTAACTTTTAATTAGCTATGACAAAACTAACTTTAAGTTAGTTGTAAACTCATGCAAGAGTCATGCAGACGATATCGGGAGTTTTTTTTTTTTTTAACAATTTCTATTTAAATGTCTTCAAAAAAAAAAAAAAAAAATTCAATACATTTTTTTCTAAACTTCTTCGAATTCAGGACAAATAAAAGGAAGATCGAAATTTTATATTATCATTTTGAAGTTATGTCTGACGGTGTTCGAATGTACATAGGTGTGTTGAAAGCAACAAACACTGCAAGGCCAAACCTCACAAGAAAATGCTTGGTAAGAAGATGGATCCAAGCCATGATCGCATGTTGTGAATGTGCAGGGCGGTGACTCGCCGTGGAGATGAACTACTTTATACTGTTAGGCGCTGTTGCACGAAAATACTTGAACAGTGTATCTCAGTAAATTTTCATATAAACAAGCCGGATAGAGATTTTCGGTCTTCCAGGGAATATCATTGGCGGGAACAAACGTGACTCTTTTATCCTCGCATACCCTCTACAGCATCGAACTGGAGCAATGACTTTCGATATCAGCCTTAAACTGACTATTGCCCGAATGAAGATCGTCTTTTATATTTAAGGTTAGTACACTTGATCGCTTGGGGAAAGTCTTTCCTGCCCTGTTGGTACATTTTGTACTGCAATACTCGATGGATCCTTGATAGCCATTGCCGGCGAAAACTCAAATTCGATGGTAAAGATTCAACAGCACATGAAGTTATTGCGCCTCGATAACCCGTCGGGTCGCCTTCCGGAGTGTGGTTCCTCTGGATACCTTTAGCTGGGTGCGTTGCTAAAATAAGCGAAGCATTCGTCGGCCTTAAACTAATGCTGATTCCAGCTAAGGAATTTCCTAAGAGGCCACGTGCACCTATCTGGTTGCGCCCCTAGAGAAAGCAGGCGGCAACTTATAAAAGCTGGAAGTTTATTTGCGGGGAATCAATTGAAGCTCTGTCAATATGAGCTAAAAATAACATGTCAATTCTTCTTGGAGAGAGAAGCATCGATGTCAGCCTAATCCAAGAGCCGTGAATTAGAAGGGATCAGCTCCACGGACTTAACATAAGCACATATAACCTCTTCTGTAGTAATCAAAAAAGGTTTCAATGAATTTCTTCGTCCTAACGACAGCACAGCCTACCAAGCTCATGATAAGGACGCCCTTCCTGAGTTTCCGACCATAGGAACATACAAGGAAAAGAGAGGGTGGACAGTTTGGCTAGGGTCGGAGCATCACTTGATAAATTCGAAGCATAGCCAATAAGCCGTAAAATCGGACTCATCAAAAGGGAATTGTATCTGCAATTCGCACGTATGGCTAATACACGATGGAAAACCCTTCAAACCTGCTAAACTGCGAGGAGTATATGGCCGCAGTATGACAAACCAAAGATAGAGGATCTTATAAGCAGGTCAAGATATAGTCAGGTTAACAACGCAGCTTAAATCTGGAAGGACTTAAGGAAACGGTCCTATATATGGTACCCTTACGAGTGCCAAACATTGGCACACTTAAGGCAAAAAACACTAGGGAGGCTCTCTATCCGAAATCTCACTTGTATAACCATTACCACTACCACTTCCATTATCATTACCAATTCCATACCGTTACCATTCCCTTTAATATATCATTACTCTTTACCTTACCTCTTACAATTACCGTTACCACTACCATTTCCTTTATCATTACAATTGACATAACCAATAGCATTAATATAACCAGTGCTATCACCATTACCATTACCTTTATTACTATTGCATTACCATGATCATCACCATTTCCATTATCATTACCATTACCATTCCCATTACCACTCTTATTACTTTTACCATTATCATTACCATTGCGATCATCATTACCATTAACTCTCCTATTATCATTAGCATAAGCATTACTATATCATTACCATTTCCTTTATCATGTCATTACCATTTAACTAATCATTACCATAACCCTTACCACTACCAATTCCATTACTACTGCCATTACCATTACCATATACATAGCCAATACCATTATCACTACCATTTTTTGTACCAATGCCGTTACCACTATCACTAGTTTTATTACTCTCAGCATTAGCATGATAACCATTACCATTACCATTACCAGTTTAATTACTATCTAGTACTTCATATTTTTATATCTTTATTTTAAAGAGTCTTATTCGTATCCACGTATGTACGTACACTATTTAACCCACTGCACCTCTGACCTCCTCAATATAAAACGAGTAATTCTTTTTCCCGTACACGCATAGATACTTTCAAGGTCAAATGACTGTCTATACGTCTTCCATTTTCATTAACTTTCGCAAAACTTTTAGTGACCTTAATGAGAAACTGGCATAACTTAAGCTTCTTCGATTTTTCGTTAATTGATAGCAAGAAATTATTGAGTCACGCCTGAGCAAAACCAAGACAGCCGAGTAGGACTTAATTTTCTTCGTGTTCAAATAGTTGCCCCCATGGCTATCGTCAGCAGCTATTTAATGCCGTGGGCTATGGGTTTTGAGTACAGACACGCATCAATGTATGCATGCAAATATACATGGCAACATAGCCGCAAGTTTTTTTGTGAGGAGCGTAGAGCAGGTTGAGGGCTCAGTTTTGTATTTAGACCGCGAAACTAATTTGTAATAAGGAACAAACAAATACTAAAGGAGGAATGAGATGTTATTTGTATATGTACATACTTATATGTATAATACATATGTATACTTATATTAAAGTTTCACAACTGCCTTCAGCGTGGGTAATTGGGCTACGTACGTATTTCTTGTGCAGCTCCGCCAGATGGTTTGGCGGCACGCAGCACACGACACGCAACACAAAACAACACTGATTGCCGCTGGCAATTGAGGAGCAAATAAGTAAGTATGTATGTAGATGCATACAATTTGCTTGCAAACAGCAAACTCAGATTTGTTTTCATAACCTCACTGAGTACTCGCTGTGGGTGATATTTGTTGTTGCGAATGTGACTCAATGTTTTTGCGCTGGCTGGCTGGTTGGCTGCTGGAAATTTTTGTTGTTGCTGTTGAAATACTTTACGAATTGGGGTAGCAGCAGCCAGCAACAACGTAAATACCTATAGTCACCAAGTATTTAATGTGGCTCCAACAAAATCTCCGGGAGGTTTGCGTGATCGCAGCTCCCACTGTTTACCAGCACCAAGTTTTTTTAGAGTAAAGTTACTGAGTAAAGTATCAGCAAATATTTGCACAGTTTCATTTTATAAATTTAGCAAGTTCGCAATTTTAATTCACTTGCATTTGGTTTCGTTTGGCTTTTCACTTTCACTTTCGCTATAGATTTAAGGGGGCGGTTGTGTTGTGGTGTTTGTTTAGCCCTTTAATGGCAACTTGGTCTGGTGTTTTTTTAATTTTAATTCTGGGGTAGATGCTGAGTCGAGGTTTAGTACAGCCGCCATTTAAGGCATTTAAAAGACCAAGCGACTTGTAGGTCTGCGTAATTGAAAATATTGCGTATTTGAAAATATTTATTACATTCGATTTTTTTTATATTCCTGTTAAAATTTTGAAAGTTGCGAATTTTAAATAAATGGAAAGTAAAATTAAACAGAAAAAATAGAGAAAACACTGTAGGTGAAGTTTAAATTCCTTACGCCATAGAGAAAAACTGTAAGCGCAATATCTCTATATTTGGCCTATAGATCTTGAGTATATTGATTGCTTCGCGTGTTTTAAAATTTTTTGTCGCACGGTGTAACTATTCGCATACATACATTTTTTCCAAAATGTTTGATAACTGATTCAAATTCCTTAACTTTACACCTCATCAATTCAACCAGACAGCAAATATTCAAAACCCATGTGTTTTATTTAACTCATGAAAAATTGCTATCACTTTCATAAACTACAAGTGTATAAAATTTTTTGGCAACTTTTCCAAATATACTGCAAATGGCGCCAAGCTTGCTCGTATACCAATTTTCAACTTCAATTAACACTTTCATAATATAGTGAAAATGTGTCGCAACAAACATGTAAATAAATTATACAAATACAAGTGAATATGTAGGCACCCACCAAACAATTTGTGTTGCCGGCAATAAGAAAACGTGTCGCCCTCGGAAACAAATTTATTGCCGGTAATATTGCCATCGAATCGATTTCCTATTACCGGTCGCTCTAAAACGTCCGCCGAAGGCAACTCGCCTGGGCGAGCCGTTTTCTTATTACCTGNGCTTTTGGCCAATACTATTCACGCCGTATTCATAAGTTTCGGAATTTTTGAGAACTTATTTATTCAAAATTGACATGAACGAAGTGATGTTGCCGATTTGTCACCACAGCGATAAATCGGTGAGTCGCCAATTTGTTGCCATTGCCGATTGTTGCCTATTTCTCATGTTTTGCATGGTGGGCACATACATACCCACCAAACAATTTTTGTTGCCGGCAATCATCGGCCATCGTGTCGTTTTCTTATTACCTGAATGAGTCGTTTTATTACTGCTACAGGCGATATTTGAATAATAATTTCTTGGAACACCTTTGTTTTTTAATATTTAATTCGTTTTTGAATACAAACTTATAATTAGTAAGCGAAATAACTAAATTGCGTCATTATGTGGCTTCCTATTTTATCAACCCTATCTTGAAGCCTCCTGTTCACGCGAAGTTCATCAGTTTGGGAATATTTGACATTGGTATTCCTAAAATGACATACAAGAAATGATGTTGCCGAGTTCTCACTAAGACAATAAATCGGCGAGTCGCCAATTTGTTGCCATTGACGATTGTTGCCTATTACTCGTGTTTTGCATGGTGGGATATATTTTGCTAAAATTATGTATGTATACATATGTACGTATGTAGGAACTTATTTGTTGTTAGTAATTACATCGGCTTATGCCGATGACATCGACATCATCGGTAACAAAAACCGCGAAGTCTGTTCTGCCTTTTCCAAGTTGGATAGGGAACCAAAGCGCATGGGTCTGGTGGTAAACGAGGACAAGACGAAGTATCTCCTGTCATCAAACAAACAGTCAGCACATTCGCGCCTTGGCACCCACGTCACTGTTGACAGTTACAATTTCGAGAAAGTAGAGAATTTCGTTTACTTGGGAACCAGCATTAACACCGATAATAATGTCAGCATTGAAATCCAACGTAGAATCACTCTTGCCAACAAGTGCTACTTTGGACTGAGTAGGCAATTCAGGAGTAAAGTCCTCTCTCGACGTACGAAAACCACGCTCTATAAGTCACTCATCATGCCCGTGCTGGTATATGGCGCAGAAGCATGGACAATGACAACATCCGATGAGGCGGCTCTTGGGGTGTTTGAGAGAAAGATTTTGCGGAAGATTTACGGTCCTTTACGCGTTGGCGACGGCGAGTACCGCAGACGATGGAACGATGAGCTGTATGAGCTTTACAACGATATGGACATAGTGCAGCGAATTAAAATACAGCGGCTCCGCTGGCTTGGTCATGTCGTTCGAATGGACACCGACGCTCCAGCTCTGAAAGTATTCAACTCGGAACCCGCTGGTGGTAGCAGAGGAAGAGGGAGGCCCCCACTGCGATGGAAAGATCAGGTGGAGAAGGACTTGGCTTCACTTGGCGTTTCCAATTGGCGTCAGTTGGCACAGAGGAGAAACGACTGGCGTGCTTTGCTGAACTCGGCCAAAATCGCTTAGGCGGTTACAGCGCCAAAAAAGAAGAAGAAGAAGAAGAATTACAACTCTGGCTGAGTATTGCCTTAATGGTCGTTACGTATACGTACTGGCAGCCTGCGAATTAATATATGTATATGCAGCTTTGGCGAAATAAAATAATACACATACATACATCAATATTAGCGATGTTATTTTTTTTGCTTTTTACGATCCCGGGATTTCCCAGGATCTCGTTATAATAATCCAGGCTTCCAGGGATTAAGATATTCATTAGTTTTCAACAACTTAAATTGAAAAAAATTGCTCCAATATTGTTTGAGAAGATCTCCGGCCAAAAAATAAATAACAAATAAGTGGAATGGAAACCTACTTTTTTATTTAAAACGAAAATAATTTCATAAGTAACAAAACAAAGGAGAGTAATTAAACGCATTTAATAATACTTTAGCATGTACATATCTCATAAAGTAACTTAATGTATGTCGAAAAAAGCTCGATGCAAAAAAATTTAAGTCAGCAAATGTATTTTGTGGTAGAAATAAAAGAAATGCTTTATTTCCAACTGTTTCTTATTTATTTCTTTTGTTTATTTAAAGTTTACAATGTTTTTATAAGTATTTACCTTATTATATATATGACACAATGCAACATAACATAGAATTTTTCAAAAATAAATATTTAAAAATTTCAAGGATATTCAAGAATAAAATTTTAGAGGGATATTTTCAATACCTACCCGTCCTTATGCAAAAAGAAATTGAGTCTGTTTAAGAATTTCTCTTCAATTTGATACCCATATTTTTTCTCTAAGCACATTTCGCTTAAAGTTTTAAATAAATTTTAAATTACTGACGTCAGAGTGAAAAACTAAAAACGCTATTTTTTATACTTCGCCCATTGTTTGGCGAATATATCGATTTTTAGTGTTTAAAAATTATTACCAGTGCAAACGACAAATTTCGGAAACCCCGGAATTATTTGCCAAGAATCTCTGAATTTTCGGGACAAAAAACAGTCAGGAGCCCGAGATTAATATTCCTAATCCATATGTATTAGTGTGTGTATGTGCAATTGTGCAATGCCTCTCCAGGGCACCATTGTTTGCCCAAAAGTGCACAGCAAACAGATTTTGAAAGTCATTTGGCGCATGAGTTGTATGGCTGGCTGGCTGGATGGCTGTGCGACTGGCTAAAAGTGCCAAAAGTTGGCTTGTTGTTGTGTGAGCCCGAATGCGAAGTGGAGTTATTATTAAAGTTGAATTTTTGTTTGTTGAGTATATTTTGTTGTTGACAAAAAATTAACACATCGTAATGGAGTAAAGTAAATTTGTTTTCTCTGTTAAAATTGTGTGCTTTATAACAAATAATAACAGTAATTAGGTGCTAAGTATGTATGTATGTATATATTTTTGCGCTTACACTTTTTTTAAGTGTATCAAAAAATTTTGTGCATAATTTTGTATTTTCGTGGTTTGGTGAAGCCGGCGGAGCCGGTGTATTTTAATGCGCTACACTGCCCCATTTTGTTTTAAAGCTCATTCAGTTCATCCTTCCATCGTCTGTTATATTCATAATGGGCAACAAGCAAACCGCTTAACCACGATTGGTCTTGAAAGAAAGGGGTCACACAGGTGTTGCTCAATTTGCAAAGACAGCGCGAACGAGGGCGCAAGAGTATGGATTGAGTATAGCCGTGCAACCGTAACTGCATAACCAGAAGAAACGCATTGTACTCCACATTGACTATAGCCCTTGCAAGGCTTAATACAGAGAGTGTAAAAGGTAGGTTACTTTTTCACGAGTGAACTACCAATCAACAGTGAAGCCATCTTCTTCTCCACGGACATTACGAAGTACTTGATAGGAGAACACGGAAATTGTTTAATTGAAAAAACAGCGCCAGTTATTGGTTCAAGGACAGATGACAATGGAAAAATATAATGCCCCAAGAAAAGAACATGTCGCCAGTCAAGATACAAATCCCTTGGGAAGTTTTTAACTAACGAATGTATGGATAGCAGCATCAGCTAAACCATATAATATCCTGGATGAAGGTGTGGGGCTTCGATATTTTCCGTTCTGATGCCTTACCCAATTTATCGAAAAGGCGTGTTTCCAAATATCTGAGATCATTCATCGGGAGAGCAGAGCATTTAGATAGGAAAAGTGAATCTACTTCTCATCTCGGCAGCTTCTGCGGAGGCAGATTTTTGGTACACACCATCGATGGACTATTGGTACTATAGCACGGTGCCCTGTGATGACGCTGGTATCAGAATCTAGCTTCAGATTTGTTGAGCGTCTGTAATTCTTTGGTACGAAGCTTATTGATTTTCGGTCATAATTATCTTGTGATCCCAAAGTTTTCGCGGATGATCTATAGGTCATTAGTTAAGGAGGTGGTGCATTCTTAGACCCTCCTTAAAAGATCGGAAACTAGAAATAGTAGGAGTAGGAGTTATCCGCTTCGCTAATTTGAATTGCCGAGCCGTAGCTAGCCATTGCGTCGGCGTAGTTAATTCCGTTCGATACTTTTATGTCTAGGAACTAGAGAGGTTTTGACATTTCCGAACTACTTTCGACTTTACTATCGAGGAACCTAACGTTCTCAATGCTGCTCGATTGTCAAATAATATAGTGACGTTCTCTAAGAGAGACTTACTATTCCGTATGATTCAAACCGACTTCTCTATGGCAAATATCTCTTTCTGAAAGACACTGCAGGTATCTGGCAGGTAGATTCTTATAGTTATGAGGTGGGTTTTGTCGAAGGCTGAGGTGTGCTCAGCCGCTCCAGAGTCCAGCGAAGGTCCCACTAACCCCCACCAAATAAAACGCAATGACTTGTGCATTAAGTCGAATACACCCACACACACACGTGGCTATCTAGAATGCCGGCAACTTGTCGTGCAGGGGAGGGTGGAACGTAAACAGACAGAGTCGGCAGTCGGTGTCGGAGATTATACGACGGCTGATTGTACCGGGACGGGAGTGCTACTGGTGACAGCAAGATTGGCAGTGGTACGCGTCAGCCGTAGTGAAGAGCGTGGCAATGAGAGCAGACGCGGCGGTTGTGGTGACTGCGGCCCTGGTTGGCGATAGTTAGCGTTCGCAGTCCTCGGTGATGATGGCGGGTGACCAACGGTTGTAGCTTCGGATGACAGTGAGTACAAATCGCGGTTCTTTGTGTTGATAGCGGGCGGTCTTCGGCAGAAATATCGGCCTTGGGGCGGAAGTAGTAGTAGCGGCCCGGTGATTAGAGCAGCGGTCCGGGCCCTAGCAGCGAGTACGATTAGCGGTCCTCGGTAATGTTTGCGGGCGGTCCTTGGTAGCGATCTCGGCCTTAAGGCGGCAGCGGTGTTGGCGGTCCAAATTGGTGACCTACGGACAACTGATCATTAGTGCGGTCCCCCAGGGCATCGGAAGGTTGCCCAGTCCCCCCGTATGTATTCGTGGCCGCTAGGCGCTGCAGGGAGGTGGTTCGCCCCCCTTCAGCGCCCGCTAGCCGCGTGGTGTCGCAAGCAGGCAGGGGTGCTCGGAATATAGACCCGAGTAGACCCCATTTTATACCTTTAGACGAACGGTTTGTATGGAAATTCCATCATTTACCGACAGTAGATCCCTTACCAATTTTGCCTATTCGGAAAATCAAATCGTATGACTAAAATCCCAGGTTGATGTGAGGTAATCAATTTCTACATTTAAGTCGGCTTTGATTCTGTTACGCCGTTCGCTATTAGTTACATTCAAGACCTTTACGAGCCCATAATTGGTAGCCAGACTACGATAAATACTCTTTTCCACTATAAATGAGAAGCGCAGCAAAATGTTGGACTTCGAAGTGATTATTTGGACCAATTGGCCCAAATTTTAAAAGCCTTTTTTTCGAAATTCAAGTAGGAGGTAACTGTGGTATTTTTTGAGATTGTTAGTAAGGCTCTCTGATATTAATTAACTTTATAACCAAAAAATATTTGATACTTACATGGTGCCCTGGTGAGGAATTTGCTTTGTATTTCTTTGTGGCTATCTATTCTAGCAAATGCTCGTTATACCTCTCATTGGGTAGCAGAACTTCAGCTAAAATACCTTCGTACTTGTCCTGTAAGCTTCTTATTATTTTTGAAGACCATTTTTTTTTATACCATCACTTCAATTTAACGCACACTGGAGCCTACTGACTGCTTAGTTTTAGCATTATGTGCTCATAAATTTTCCGCTGGCCATAATATGTATTAAGTTGGCCGAGTAGAAAAGAAAAGAAAAGCAAATTGCACGACCACATTTAAGTGCAAAATGTACAACCGTGAGAACAGAGCATAGAAATATTTATACAAACACACATGCTTATAAACGCAGTGTTGCACGAAAATGGGTTACCTGAAAAGTGAATGACGATAATTGTAGCACGCAGAACACCACACTCCAGCGCTCGTACATAGTCAGCACGTACATACATATATACGAAAATATTGATGTAAGATGAGAAAAAGACCGAGATGCAATGAAACTAGAGAGGCATAGACATAAGCATACATACATATATGTGTGTATGTAGCTCGAGTATGGAAAAGAGAAAAACATAAGAAGTTGTGAAAGTAAAAGTAGCAGAAATGTGGGTTACCTGTACCGACGCACCAACAGCTGCTGTATAGTATCGACATTTTTTCAAAAAACAAGAAGTGCGTACCTCACGCCCACACATTCAAGCCTCTCAACAAGTTGGGTGGGTGTAAAGTTGTTGTAAGTTTTGTATGAATGCAATATTCTTTGCTCATTTAATTTTAAACTTTCTTGAGTGCAAAATACACTTGTGCGGGTACACGCTTACCCAATCACTGAAGTGTGCACCTGTTTCGTTATTTTGAGGCAGAGTCGGTAAATACGCACGCAAGTGCATAAAGAACATTTTTTCCATTAAATTTTTTTGTTTTGTAAAAAAGGAACAAGTGAAATAAAAATGCCAAAGGTAATTATGGTGTGGCGTATTCAATGGTAATTGTAATTTACTCTGAAAGTAGTAGATAGGGTTGCCAGATCAGATTTTTCTCCCTATGGTTCAGGGGTTTCACGCCGAATTTCAGAGCTCAGTTAAAAACCACAGAGTTTGGGAAAAATTTTTCGTTTACTCTTTGTCCTGTTATGTTTGTTTTCGATAGCGCTGATGTTACCATTTCTGCTTCTACATATGTATTACTAAAAATATATATCATATCCCTGCTTCCTTACATTTAGAGCAAATTATGCCTTTGAAAGTGTTTGCTTTACTTTCAAACTAGTTCAATTTCCTGCAGGGTACCTACTTGCATCTGCATACAAACAAGCTTATTTAGCAACCACTTTATATGATAAAGGTGCTGACCATCAACACAATGCTTTGTAGTTTTTCTATACTCACATGCACATATTTTTTTTTTAATATTTGCTTGAGAAAAGCTAATAAAAAAGTTTTGCCTTAGTTCGGACGTGAAAATTCATTAGACTAATTGATAAGCATTAATTTGGTTTTGTGACGAATAATTTTAACTGACACTTCGTTATTTACTTACACAAACGTGCCTTACTTACACAAACGTGCATAAATATACATATTTATGTGCATATGTACATGCTACTGTGAATGCCATCTTCCATAAGTATACATATGTATGTATATATTTGCTTATTCGCGCGAAAAGTATGGGCTGATTAAAATGCTTTTGGAATACAGCACTATTGAAGCGGGAATGTGAATTCGCACAATGTACAAATAATAATTAAATTAGTTGATATACTGCGGGCAATGCTAAAGAGTGTGTTTGTATGTATGTTTGTTTTCTTTTTTTTTCTGATTTGTTTCGCAGCCGCTTTTAATCCACTATATCCCCTTAATAGCCATGAGTTCGTATGCCACATTACTAATGAATTTGTTGACATTGTATTAACTGGAATTATGCGAACTATTAAAATTTAATGTTGTTAGGGTTTGGTTAATTTTGCGGTAGAATTAATTTAATCTCATTACCGTGTATTATTGCACACTACACACATAAAATTTGCGTAGTTAAAGCGAAAAGTATACAAATTAGTTATTTTTACATTAAATTTGTTTTAATGAGTTTGGGCAGGAAAAGTCGTATAATTGAAATTTTATTACATACATATACATTTACATATACACATGATACAAAGAAAAAAATGTACGTGCTGTTTCGTTTATATCCACACATGTATGCAATAAGGTTTTGATATAGAGAATCACCAGAAATTAAATGATTATGACAAATGTATTAACTGGAATTATCTAACTAAAATTGGTTGGTTTTATTTTTATTTGCATTTTTTGAATTTAGTTATATAATAGTTTTCACAATTAATTTGGAAGTAAGTTGCCTTCTCCAATTAAAAATTAATTTAAAAAAAATCGAATACAAAAAAATCCAAAGTTCAAATTTTCGACTAGATGTAGCGAAATTTGCTTCAAAATTTTATTTTTCCTAGTAGGTTATGGAAGCAAAACGAATTGGTATGGTGGTAAACGGCGACAGGACGAAGTATCTCCTGTCATTAAGCAATCAGTCAGCGCATTCGCGCCTTCGTTGTTGACAGTTACATTAAAAAAAAACACACAATCTATATGTGTACATATATAATACGCGAAGGGATTTCTTGTCCAGGTCATTAGACGGTGCACGGTTTGTTCGATTTTCAAAAACGAGGTGTCAAGTTAAAGGGCTTGAGGCTGTAGATGTACAATAAGTTTTTATTTTTCAAAAAGATTTGCCACCTTTTATAAAATTAAGTTGAAATTATTTGAAAAGTTAAACCAATTATTACAAAATGGGTATCAATCGAAAAGGTTTTAAAAAGCTTTGTTTCTTAACTTCACCGTGTGAGGGTGCCGCCTGTTTAAGAAATTAAATTCGATTTGAATAAAGTGAATTCGGTAATAGAAATATATTTCACCGTTTTAGCGCCAGACGAAAAGAATCTAAGAAGGTTATATATTAGCGTGGGCCGGAAATCCGCTTTTTTAGAATTTTTATTGGTAATAGCAAAAATTTGGTTCATAATGCTATAAAAAATATCTGTGTGAAATGTGAAAGTTTTTGGTCAATATCCTAGGCTCGCCCGAGTCCATCAAAGTTCAAGTACTAAACAAAAAATGTTTCTTAGCTAACTTCGATTATCTACAAAAAAGGTCCATATACCTAATTATGTGGGACTAATACTTTAGCAGATTATTGCAATTTTAGTAAAAAAATATATTAATTAATTTATTTATTAATTTTTATTTTTTGGCCATATTGAACTTTGATGGACTTGGGTGAGCCTAAGATATTGACCAAGTTGTCATATTTCACACAGATGGTTTTTAGAGCACCAGTGAACCATATTTTTGCTATTACCAATCAAAATTCTAAAAAAGCGGATTTCCGGCCCACGCTAATATACATAGTTTGTAAATATTTTGAAAGGGGTTTCCACCTGTTTAAAAGTGGGTTTGACAAGGCTTAATGTCTGAGCTATATTTAAAGGTTTGCCACATATTTAAAAAAATCAACTTAATTCAGCAGATAATTAAAATAGTTTTTAGCTTGAAAATTCTTTGAAAGAGGGTTGCTACCTGTTTAAAACTTAAAATTATTTAAAAAAGTTAAATGGATTATTAAAATATGGTTATTAATTAAAATGGGGTTAAAAATTCTTTATTCCTGAGCAAAGGGTTGCCACATGTTTAAAAAGTCAAATTCAACATAATTCGTCAGTTAATTAAAATATTTAGCACAATGGCTGGAGTAAGAAATTTAGGGAGGTTTTAGCCATTTGTTTCAAAAGTCGATTTTAATTAACTTATATACAAATTAAATGAAATATTGTCCCCTGTTTAAATAGTTAGAGTTAGTAAGTTAGAAGGTCGAAGTAAACACGTTGGCCCGTAGATGTGCGATAAGATTTTATTTTTCGAAGTTAGAACTTTTTTATTATCGGTACAGGATGATTTGGAATTCGATGATATTAAAAACCGACACAACCGGTAATGCGAGGCTTCTCTTCGCTCAGAAACGGCTGCACGGATTAAGATGAAATATGGCACTCGGATCACTTACAACTCTGATTAATATTTGCAATAGTTTCGAGGCTTTTGAATTAAATTCTTAGGCGTTTTAACGTCATGCGTGTTCACTAGTACATTTAATTGGGAACCAGAATTAACACCGATAATATGACCACCCTCAAAATTCCATGCAGAGTCACCCTGCCAACAAACCGATGGCCCCGGTCTACTTTATATCAACTGGTCGATGGCCGTCATAGCTGTCCTGTCGTGAAGGCAGGGCGACAGACTGCCTTAACTCGATGAACAACATATCCAAAATTTTTACTAGCCCAACACTGTTAGACAAAATATTTTAACTCAGAAAGGCCTATTTTTGCAGTCGTAAGTTACGCTGTTAAGCTATGAAATTTAGACGTCATTCGAAAGAACACTACAGCCCTGGTAGTATTCAACTTGGAATCCGCTGGTTGGGGGTGGAGGGATGGAAGCCTACAGTCTTCATCTTGCATTTGCAATTAGACTGGCGTTCCTTACGGAAACTGTTTGGGCGTTTACAGAACCAAACAAAGAGAAGAATTTAATCTAACGCAAATTTTAGCCATACCAAGAGCAAAGATTTTTGCACAATAATGTTTTCTAAATAAAAATTTTAACCAATCGCGAACAAAATGCAGTTTGCGGCGGTTTTTCACAGCATCTTCACAGTAATAATCAAAGTGAGAAATTTAAAAAATCTCAGAATACCAATTAACAACAAACGAGAAGTAAAAGTAAATATATTAAAAACTGAGTTTTTTATTAAAGTTATCGAACACCTGATATGAGCTTTTGTTGGGAACCTGTTTTTATTTGGTTTGCGTAGCTTTTCTATGCTTTTCTAGTTTTAGGTGGCAAAGTCTAAGTCTAATCTAACGTTCTTTCTCGAAAACCGCTCGAATGATTTTGTTTTTGTTTTCCCTGATAAAACTCTAGTTTTTTGCTTTCGTATGGTGTATGAGATAAATATATAAAAAAAAAATGGGGATGAGGATACCGATAAAATTAAAGGTGAAGATAGAGGAAGAAAAATTATATCAGAGAGAGGTAATTATAGAGAAAAGGATATAAACAGAGTGTCAATCTGGGAACTATTTCGGTATTTTAGAGATTTTCGGAGTTCTTATCGATATTTTTTTATCGATTTTGCTATCGATATTTTCGGAACTTATCTATATAATAAACGATACTTTTTTTATCGATATTTTAATCGATTTAGCTATCGATTTTGTAATCGATTGTTGGTTTATAGATTTTCTGATCGAATTTGTTATCGATTATGTTATCGAAATTTTATTGATTTTGTTATCGATTTTGCTAGCTGTATTATTATCGATTTTGTTATGGATCTTTTTTATCGAGTTTGTTATCGATGCTTTTGAAGATTGTATCGATTTTGGTATCGATTTTATCATCGCTTAGTTATCGATACTATCATCGCTTAGTGTGTGCTTTCGTTTTTGACTTGGATGTACTCTATACCACATATTCTACGCTTAGTGGCTTTGTCTCCGATACAGCCTACTGACCAAGCCGAAGGCGCTTGTATATATGTAAAACACATTTCAACATCAGCCAGTGTGTATTCGTTAAACATTCTTTTATCAAAAGCATCAAGTTACAAACGAGCTGGTGAACTTTTATCAACTTTATTTACATGCCAATGCCAAACAAGTTACCAATATATGTATATTTATTGTCATGTTTGTTCAACAACCAGCTTATATATACATATTTATTTCTGTTGATACTATTGCTTTTGTTTGCTCGTTGTTTATGTTTATGTCAATTTAATTTTCATATCAAAACAAGTTTCGCGTTTCCGTTGGGATAGCTCAATGATTTTGTGGGCATAAATTTGCCTGTACGTATTAGAGATGTTGCGAATATTTGCATTCAATCGAATGGCTATAAGTCTGTCTAACCAGGGTGCGGCCAATAGCCTGCTTTTAGCTTCAGGCGCTAAACGGTTAAGTAGTATATCAAGCAAATCGATGGACCTTCAATAAGTCCTGCTAAAAGTCTTATAAGCAACCTAGACATAATTTTAGATTCCTGCAGCGAAAGTGAAGACTCGGATGAAGAATCTGGAGACATTAAAAAAATCTGAAATTAAAGCTCAATTGAAGGCTTACTTACAGAAAGACGAGCTCATCTCGGTGAAAATCCCTCGATTGGTGGAAAACTATTTAAACTAAAATATCCGCCAGCATTCCAAGTGACCAATTGTTCAGTGCAGCCGGCTTTGTATGCGAGCCTCCAAGAAATCACCTCATTTGAGAAAAGGCGGCAAAAGTACTTTTTTTGAAATATAATATGTCCCTTTTGAAATTTGACTACTACATAGATTACTGTATACACTGTATAGGTTAAGCACTTGTTAAATATTCTAATAATTTACAAAATTATTAAGTAATAAAAACGACTACTTAAATGCTTTATAGCATTTTTAATGTTATTCCTAACACTCGCATTCGCGCTCACGAATGTGAAAAATACGACATTCGAAACATCCCTAGTATGTTTGTGTTTATTTTGGTACAACTCTTTCCAAATGTATGTACATAAATATATATGTTTTACGTTCATTTGTGTTTGTAACTTTTTGCTCTTCTTCGCATGGAAATTGGTTATTTGGCAATAGACAAGTTTTCCTCTGCCAATTCCGGTAAATTGCTTGTGCTGCGAAATGGAAATGCCATCATCACACATATACATACATACGACTATGTATGTATGGCATCAAAACCTTTAACAGACATTTGAATGTAAATAAGTCAAAAAATTTTGTTGGCAAAGTTGGAAGCTGTGAGCTTTAATTTTCGACCAACATAATAATAAATTCCAACAACTGACACACATAAAAAAAAAACACAAGTTGAATAGGTAGCTTAACCTGTTTCTCTCGCCTTCAATTGTAATTCGATGCAAAATGCCTCAGAGACTTGCAAGTGAGTGAATATGAATTTTTCAAGCAAATCTATAAAATTGTATTCTCTTGATTGTGCTCCAATTGTGCTTCTAACCTATTTGCTTTTTCCCAATCGATCACTCGCACAAAATATGCGCTTGGTCTGATGCAATTCACAATCAATGCAAATAGTTATGTGTGTAAATATGCATATACATATATGTATATATGTAGATGTTTTGTGTTGAATGCATGCATGTACTACACACAGACATATGTATATATATGTAAGCGTGCAATGCATAGTGCATGTATTTTCCAATTGAATGATGGCTCTTGCTGCATAAATGTCAAAACCACAAATCCATAGCTACACCCATATACCTTCATACCTCGATACATGCATACATATATACTAGTGATGTGCGGTTCGAGTATTTAGAGAACTGGTTCTGTCCGGTTCTCAAACAAGTGGTAACGGAAGTAGGCCTTATCGAATTAACTTAACAAAAGATTATAAAAATTTTTTACAAAAATTCGATTTTTTTTTTATAGTTTTGTTATAAAGTAAAGTGTATAAAAAAAAATAAAAAATATTAATTGCTTAGTTGATATTTGTGTGACACAAATTTTATAAAAATAAAATACATGAAATTAAATTTGCCAGGTATAATTTAAAACTAGATAATATTTCCACTTAAAAACATGATTTTTTCGACAGCGATGTGAAGACGTCAGAGAGTAGGAAAAAACTAGCATAAAATTAAATTGAAAGAAGAAATTGTGTGGGTAACTCAGAGCTGATATCTTCATAATTAGACTTTATGCCAAAACAATATATTTTTTGCCTATAGTATAATGTGCGCTTCGTAGCCGATTTTTAGTTCCGTAGGATATGTTTTCGGTTCTTTTGGAATGGTTTTCAGTTCTTTTTACTTATTTTTTCGGTTATTCTGAGATAATTATTACCTTTTGTAAGCGAGTTTCGGCTCTTCGGGAACCGTTTTTCGGGTATTTTGAAATCGAGTTTCGGTTATTTCGGAAGCGGTTCTCGGTTCTTACGAAACCATTTTTCGGTTCTCTTGGTATCGAGTGCCGGCTCTTCCAGAACTATTTTTCATTTCTTTTTGAATCGAGTTTCGGCTCTTCCGGAACCGTTTTTCGGGTCTTCTGGAATCGAGTTTCGGTTCTTTCGGAAAAGTTTTTCGGTTCTTTTGAAATCGAGTCTTGGTTTCGTTAGAAAAATTCTTCGGTTTTTGTGAGAACCCGGTTTCCCGATTCCGGTTCCTCGATTCTGTGCATCACTAATACAAACGCATCAGCAATAATACACGCGCATACAAAATTGAATGCTTACTCACAGAAAGAGAAAATAAAACGAAAGCGAAATTAAAATTATAAAGCTCCGGACGGCTGTTGTGAAAAGTTAGAATATGTGCCAGAATAGATTTTGTTAGTGTGTGTATGGTTATCCAAATATGTAACAGCAAACATCACAACAACGTCTGTCTAACACCGGAATTGAAATCGAATGGATTATGTCATTTGTCATTTTTACTTTCGTTCATTTTATTGCTGTTTTCACTAGTTTCTGCCCCTTTCCTGATTATTTTTATAGCTTCCGTTTTTACAGCAAGCGCACATATGTAACTAACAGTGATCGGTCAATAGCTTTTCCAAATCCCTGGATGAGATTACATATGTGCGTTGGTCTGTACATTAAGATGTCCACTATTTACAAAGCTGATTTAAATTTTTGGACTTTTGTTATAGAATTTTAATTTTTTTCGAAATAATGTTGCATTTATTCTGCCCTGCGTATTATTTGGGGGTGTGACTCTTTTGAAGACGGTGTGCGATATATTCTGTATTTTCACGTGCCGAGATGATAAGTGGCTTATCGCTCAGAGGGTGATCCACTGGTACACAGAGGTAGTCTATTTTCTCGGTGCGGTCGACTCGAGTGTACTCTTCTTGGCTAACTCATCTTCGCAGGAATATCAGATAATATCAGCGTAGACCTTCCTCTCGGCACTTCCATTAAGCTTCAACCTATCCATGTAAAAGTTCACCGTTGCCAGCTTTAGCTTTCGTCCGCTGTTCTAATCGGTGGCACACAAGTAATGCAGGGATCCGTGCAAAAGGTACGAAGTCCCTAGGCACCCGTGTTCTGCTATTTGTTTGGCCGAGCGCAGAAATGCACGCAACTCGTTTCTCTTTTGTGCCAAATGACGCCAGCTTGAAGTGCTAAGTGAAACCAACTTTTATCCTTCTCGCTGTTTCATCACAAAGCAGATAAGATATTCCTGCTTATTCTGCTTAAATGACATTTACCTAGAAATTAACTTACTTTTGGAAGTTATAGAACTAAAACTTGCCATAATTATTTATTCAGTTTGAAGTGTACATGATTTTTTCTGATTTCTTGCTAAGAAACTGGAAGTATATTTTATTCAGTTTTCACTTTAAAACGTTATATTTATTGTATATTTTTTCGTTTAAAATAATTCTCAGAAATAATTAATAAATATTTCAAAAATCTGACCGTTATTATTTTTTTCAAATTTTCCAACCAGCCCTAATGCAGTTACATTTATTGTTTTCTGCTTGAAATGTTTGTTGCACTAACTTACCCAAAGGTGCCGTTTGTGAAATTGCTTTGGCTGCGATGGGTAAGTTTCAATAAAAAATATCCGTTACTTTTTGGAGCGTTAGTTTATTACACTGCATCAGAAGCTTAGCGTGGAATCACGCTCTAAGAAGTCAGTCATTCGGCACAGGTTCTATATTCATACATACATACATACATATTTATGCTATTCTTAACCATCAAAGTTAAGCAAATTAAAAACCAAATAAACTTGCAATTTCCTTAAGCGGTGTTATTCCAAAATGTCATTATATTCTGGGTCTGTTAAATTATTGGGCATAGCCGAATGAAATTGTGGAGTTCCGATGTTGTATCCACCAAGCTCGTGCTAAAGTGTGATCCCAAGCATTTGGGTCGCCACGTCTCTAGATGTGGGTATTGACATAAGGAATGTTGAATAGTCTCCTCCTACATGAACAATTTCTGCAAAGACAACTTGTTGAAATGCACCCTTTTTGAGGCATTGATAAGTTACCCACTTCGCTAATATACATATCGAAACCGCGTCTAGCCCTTTCATCGGCTTTGACATTTCGTTTCGATATTTCTATGTATAGGCACTCAGGAGGGAGAGAGCCACGTTGACGTTGCGTTAGAGATGCATGCAATTTTCGAACAATTATTGACATCCCTACATCGGATCCTAAAGTTTTAAATGCCGTTTGGCTGTTAAGGAATATAGCAAGCCTTCCTCACAATTTCGTATGAGACAAGGAGCCTCGCCGTTGACAAAGATTTCCATCTGAAACGCACTGCCACCATTCTGCGTCTGAAGGGTGGGACGCTTCTTCCCTCGTTGGGAATCATATAAGAATCCCAAAGCGCAAGTATCAGAATAACGTGATGTTAGCAGTTTCGACATTTTAATCGGCCTTGATCTCGTTGGTTCTTCCTCTTTTAAGCTCATACAAGAGCGCTGCGGACGCGCATTCGACCTTCTTATACAAGTTTTATTCATTTAATCTAAGAGCACGTACACACAGTGAGCGGTGCCGAGCCGACCAGAGCGGAGCTTTCTAATTGCTGTAACTGTTGGAGAACATTCATTAGGGCGATCCAATACCACTTGGCAGGTCCTGGGCTTAAGCCTCCATATAACTAAGTATACGGCAAGCGGTCGTTACAACACCGAAGGAAAAACGGTCTTCTTAGCTGGTGTAGGATATAACAGTTTTATGCTTGATCTTAGAAAAGACGGGATTATTAAGAATCTTGTGAGCAGTTCTAAAAGTAACACAAATCTACTGAATATCAATTTAGCCCACATGCCAACAGAAAGCAAAAATATTAAAAAGTTTGTTAGAAAAAGCCCATTAACGGTAACGCTGCTTTGCGTCTCGATGTTGACACACGGAACACTTACCGGGCATTATATATGTATCATATTTGCACAAAAACAAAAGCTATACTTCTTCATGTCTCTATCCCTTATCTTATCCCCGTATAATCCTTACTAAAGTAAGTAGTAGGGTTACCTAAATTAAGTTGTAAAAATTAGACATGTATTAGACAAGGACTACAGACATGAGATTTAATAAACTTGAGTTGAGTCCTTTGGGTAGAGAAAGGTTTTCATATAGAGGGGTTCCTTTGAATTATGTTTACCGATTGTTTTTATTTATTTATTAAATTTCTTCAATATTTCATAATATTTTTTATCATTTGCCAGTTTGAAATTTTTGAGGGTCTTGCCTTACAAATGTAGCTCCACATTTTTTATCGCGATTTAGGCTATTATCGCCTACGCGGTATTTTCCAAGTCAGCAATTTTTCCAACATAAAAAATTAATCAAAAAACCCGTATTTGAGAGTACTATTTTGCAAAATCCAGAGACGAAAAATGTGAAAATAACCAAATATTCTTCCCTCTCTTAGGTCAGCTTGATGCTAAAGACTGCGATTCTATATAATCACCTGAAAGTGGGGCAGTCGTTATTCATAGTCGTTTTTGTGCCCTAACCAGTTTGCCTACTCCACTCGCAAAAATTTAGAGGAAGTCGTTCATTCAGGTAAATAATATTACTGTCTAAATGTATCTAGTCGAAAGCAATAGATACCCCTTCTTAGGAGATTGTCACCACAAGAGCCAAACATACATAAGCTGACACATACACAGAGCAAATGTTCCATTAAGTTTCAATAAGTAAACATTATCTATGAATTAAGCTGTCACTTGAAAGTGCTAAAATTCCAACGAAGGAATAAATATTTTATCGAGCATAAATAAGCAACACTAGTGAAGCCAGTAGTAGGAATCAAGAATGAGCCAAAACTCGTAGCCTCTTGAAAATTTAATGCAATCAATTGCAACTGGAATGTTGAAAAAGAGCAAGCCACTCACATACATGTACATATATATGCGCAAACGAAAGAAAACAACAGCCCTGTAAACCAAAGCTGCCGAAATCTTAACGAAATCTTCATAGAAAATTATGAAAAAAACTCTTCAAGAAATTCTTCACATAGCAGCATTATTTTCATTTCTTTATCGATTTTCTTCCGAAATTGCGTAAAAGAATGGAAGTGTGCATAGTTTATTTCATTTCAGAAAACTCGGCAAAAAATCGGATGGATCTTTACGAATTCTTCAAAATTTCTCTACGATTCTGGATACTCTAAAAAAATGGATTGCAGGGAAGTGAGTTCTTTAACACATTTAATCTTCAATGAAAATCGGTATGTATTTATGTATGTATGTTTAGATATGCTCGAACGTGTGACGAAATATTTTTTTTTTACTTCGAAAGAGAAGTAAGCAAAGTTCATTTAACCATTTCACGAATTACACGACCATCGTTTGGATGGCTGCTTACTGGCGTCCCTAAATTGGAGCGCTAAGCGTTGCGTTTTCCATTGTCAGCCAGTGTTAGCGCGCGCTCATTTCCTCTCGCTTTTATTCTCGTTTCCTCTTTCACTTTTTATCCTTTCACTTTCTTTCCGTCTACTGCATCCAGCTTCAATGCGTAGCGCCCTTTCAAAAATGAAAATTCCATTTGCTCGGCGCTAGCGCAGCGTTATTGTGGGACACTCCATACAAATTGTACGGCCATGAGGATTTTTGACAGTGGTTTGGCGCTTGACGCGCCAATTTGGAGACGGCAGTTACTCGCCTAATGGGTTGAGTATGTATGTACATATGTGCAGAACGCTCTGGCATTTTAGTTTTTAACTTTGGTTCTGCGGCTAGTGGTAGAGTGTAACTTTTAGATATCGTTTTATCAGCTTTTGCTGTTGATTTTATGGTTCCACACCTGACATGCAGTCAATCTGTACACATACTTACATACGCTTACATACTTATGTACCTACAAACATATGAATGAGCAATCGCGTCGATGTAAAAATACTACATGCACCGCTATAAATGCATATCTACATTGCATACATATTTACATACATACATACTACATGCGTGAATATATACATATGAATTGGCAGCAACATGCATTTGCCACATGAGTATGCAGCCATTTGTCATCTTCATCTGCGCTATACTTTGAAAATGCTTCGCAAAGCAATTTTTCATAGCAAGCTGAGTTATCACGTAACGCTATGATGCAGCAGCATGGCGTTTGGCACTTTTCTGGTGTAAGCGCTATTTTTTAATAGTATTTTGTTATATGTATCTGCGCTTCACTTTGTGTGTGAAGCTGGAATTTTAGTTTGGTTTTGTTCAGGATTTTCTTATAAAATGCGAAACGTGCAAATGCTAGCGCTGTTGATAACAAAATTGTGCATACATACGTACATACAACATTGTACATAGTATGTATGAATACTTTGTGTAAATGTCACTATGTATTTATATGCATACGTGTGACTACGTACGTACATAGATATGCACATACATGCGGATCGTTTCGTAAAATTAGGGGTATTCACGACGACGTTGCATACTGTCTAGCATAGTGCATAGATAGCATACGGGTACATAGCTAGATTGTTGTTGTTTCATATGTTCAAACAACAACAAAATAAGCAAATCGTGCTAAGTATGCTATCTATGCACAATGCTAGATAGTATGCACCGGATCGTGAATACCCCTATTGTAACAATGCTGCTGACACATTTTTGCAGCAGTGGTTTTGCTCGTAGCGGTTTTTGAGCATAAAATGTGAATGAACGCGTCAGTCATGCATCCGTGATGGGGAAATGTGCAGGGAAATAAGCATTCTTTAACTTTTATAAATGTTACAAAAGGGTTTCGAAAAGACAAAAATATTGAATGAAAATTGTCCGCCATTACTGGGTTAAGCTTAGTATCCAGTTCTCAATAAAAGCAAAATCTCCATATAAAATGACGCGCATGAAAAAATAATGTATTCTAAGCCAAAAGGCGAACTCTGAACTCGACAGCTGACTAGCTCGACTTGAGGCGTTTTATTCGCGGTACCTACTTGGCTGACCACATTATAGTGGACGCGCTTATTGCTCCATTTTACTTATTATTCACACAATGGCACAATTTGTATTTGTTATTTGTAGATTTTTTTTTTGTGCATTGAACCCATCTCTAGTGTACCTGAGTGAATGCCAGTGCTTGCAGACCATGTCAATGCGCTGAAAGTATTAAATTGTTAGTGTCATGCTGGCAAACAGGGAGTCATCGAAAATATACATAAGTGCATTGACTTGTTCTACAAATGGGTGTTTCCATAAAAATGTAAACCGAAAATACAAGTAAATGAGTTCAAACGGCCGTATAACTTTGAATTTCGTATTCAGATGGCAAAAAAAAAAAAATTATGAAAACGCGAAACGGTGGAGAGAAGAATTGGAAAAAAAATAAATAAAAAATTAATTTATGTATAAATTTTTATATTTAAATTTTTTTTTATAAGTGATTTCCGACTCTAAAGTCGTACAAATGTCACGTCCGACATCATGGAAACACCCATATGTTTGTATGTACAAAAAAATATATATGTACATACGAATACTCGTACGAATACAGCACGTCGGATGTTGGTAAGTGCATAAGCACTACCAATTCGCTGGAGCGATTTAGAAATACTTTCAAATTCTCTACAGGACAAATGGCGGACATTTCAGCTTGTCGAAGTGACGCTTCTCTGTGAAATGTTCCAGCATTTGCCGGCCAACCAGTGCCTACACCGGACGACATCTACAACATTTTAGCTAGATTACTTTCAACATCATTGTGTTTGCCCTTTTTTTGGTTGGTTTTTTTATTGCTTTTATTTTCTGGGTGTGACCCGATTTCGAGCTTTTTCGCTGCAGTAAGCCTAACGTTGTACCTGTATAAGTATTTAGTAGCAGCAGCAAGTGTGTCTGTCCATTCATTACTCGATGTTGACCCATGGGGCGGATTGTTAGATGCCGGATTTTATATAGCTACCTACCGGCTGGGCATTTCAGGAACTTGATGTTTTTCCACTGATACTTGTGTGAGCTGCTCTGTTGCCTTTTACTTTTTTTTAAACAAGAAATACACCTTTTGGGAAAAAAATATTTAGCTATTTGATGGTATGAAAATATTCATGATTATTACCGGCACATACATATCTACACTACATAAGTATTACTGCTGTGATGAATGTTTGGTTATTACTAATACAGGTATTAAAAATTCTAACAGTTCTACTGCTTAATTAAATTAATAAAAGGATGTATGAGTGAGTGACCTGCAGAAATTCTATAATTTAGGTAAATTTTTGAATCTGGACGAGTAAAAAAGTCTAAGTTCGGGGCCAAAGCGAATTTTACAAAGGCACTCACAGATATCAAAAATTGTCGTTTAAGTTGTCTCTAAAATACCTTTGCATGATAAGTTTTTATCCAAAAATTTTTAATAATCTAATTTTCTGCTGAATGGTTATTTCAATTATGCGATTTTGAGTGAATAAGCTTCAGTGGTCGACGTGGTTATTGCCCGATTTCAAAGATTTTCAAGAGATTTCTTAGCTAAACCCTAAGCGAGGCTAGTGCCGAGTTGGGTAAGGATTGATGAAGCGGCTACTGAAACACAGCATTTCATCGAGCGAGTGGGCGAGGTCCAGCCCATTTTCAAAAAAATCCTTAATAATATTATTTTGCACCAAAATTTGACTTTACATACTAATTTTTAACAATTTTGATTGGAAATTTTTACTGGAATATCGTAGTTTTTGCATTTTGCGAAAATACAGTTATATGGGAAGTGGGCGTGGTTACAGCCCGATTTTACCCATTTTAAATACCAACCTACTTACACTTCAATCTTCGCTCGAGTTATCGTGTACACGGACGGACGGACGGACAGACAGACATGGCTTAATCGATTTCTTTATTCAATCTGAGCATTTATGTATACGTTTATCTATCTCGATTCCTTTGCGCGGTTACAAACAACCGTTATGTGAACAAAGTTATAATTCCCTTGCGCACGAGTGCGTTGGGGTGTAATAATTTCAGATAAGTTGTATCAGGTCAAAATTGTGAGGTATTTTATTGAGAATTTTTAGAGCTCTGAAAGTTAATTTTTCGTCGTTTGTAAAACTGTAGAGGCGCTAAAATGGCAAAAAAAGGAAAAAGGAATTTCGGGATAGTGGAACAAAAAAAAACTTCTTTATTATTGTAAATTTTTTTTCTTTTTAATAAAGTACTAAATATAGACACTGACTTCGCACTTGCCAATTTGCCATTTCCGATTTGAAAAATGTTGCTAATTGTTTAAAGGAAAGGCAAAAATGCCCTAAGTTAGGAACATTAACAAGGTTAAATAAAAATAATTAAGAAGTATACCTTAAGTCAGATACTTAAATCTGTAAATTTTGAAATAGACAGTAAGACCAGAGTACTGTTTAAAAGTTTTGACCGTACTGGTAATGAGCTTAACTTTCACATTCACATATTCAGCTTATTTTTTTTTTCGTGATGGTACTAGCGCGTCTGGTTTTTCTACTTTCTAAAAATCGGCTCGGCTTTTCAAAATGAGAACTGTGATTTCCGTAGAAAAAGGAAGTATATATCGAAAATTTATTGACTTATCAACAGTTTTGTCCATATTTATAGTCAGTAGGAAAAAGCTCATTGAGAGTCATTAAAGCATATTAAATACCGCACTGAGTTATAGGTAATTTTGACCACTTTGAATATGCTGAACTTAGGGCCTTTGAGACACGTCTTTCCGTTAACCGATTTTGAAATTTTTTCGCAGGGAACATTTTTATGACCAAAGGAAAATTTCTAGGGGGAGTCTTGCTTTGTAGCTTAACAAAAAATTGTCTCCATACAAATAAGGTGCAGTCTAATATAGTTACCGTTACCGTTAATAGCTCTATGATATGAATAATGAGCTGAAATTAGTTTGGAAAGCGCGGTGAATGCCCAAGCGAAAATTTTCTTTGAAGGACATAGCAATTTTCTAATATCACTAAACAATTTTCCCGTTTGCCTCTTTATCCCATTTGTCCCGCTTATGGGTGTATGTATTGCAAGTGCGTCATCGCGGCATCCTACTGATAACAGAAATATTTCACATCAATGGAACAAAAGAAAGATGTGTAGCTGGATTATTTGGAGATAGGAGCAAGTCGACCAAATGAAAAAAAAAATATGTAAAAATTGAAATCAAAATCTGCCTAACGAAGTGTTTCTTAATGTTTGTGGTTGATCACAATTGTGGGTAGGTAGTTTGGACAAATTTGAAACGACGATATTTGATATCTGTGTCGGGTATATACTTTTTTACTTGTTTTTAACTCAATTTAAAAATCATTCAAATAATGCACATAAAAAGTTAATTTTAGCACATTTTTTCCATTTAAAAATTTTTCAACCAATCGCACAACTGAGCGCTTTAGAACTTTGGTATCTGCTATCGCTTTCATGGAAACAGGTAGAACTTTTTAACCGACTTCCAAAAAAGGAGGAGGTTGTCAGTTCGTCAGAATATTTTTTTGTTTTTATATTTTTATTTTTGTTTTGTTTTTTTATGTATATATGTTACCGCATAACTTTAGATCACGTCAACCGATTTCGATAATTCTTTTTGCATCGAAAAGGTAGGTCTCAGAGAGGTTTCATACTGGTTTAAATCCGATCATTTGATCATTAAAAAAAATATATATATACACATATATATATTTTTTTTATATGAGAATTGAAGTCGGTTTTGGTTTTTGCTTAAAATTTTCTGGTTATATATACTATGAGTAAAAACTAAATTGTTTAGTTCCTTAAAATTTCAGACCTTTAACTTAATTTTATTTGAATAAATCGAGTAAAAGGTCGGAATTTTAAGAAAAAGCAGCCACTTCATACGGCCTAATGTGTATGAAATCAACTAAGTTAAAGGACTTATTCTTCTTCTTTATTTGGACTGCGACAACCTAGGGGCGCGTCACATAGAAAGTCGAGCGTCGTCGAGCGAAGCAAGGCGGAACAAAGCGAAGCTGCTGGTGTTCACACTGAACAAAGCGAAGCGGAGCTTTTCTCATAGTCTCTGCTGCAAACGTACAACATAACTTCCGTCAGTTAAAAGCGGCTCAATTTTATTCAAAAGATTAGTTGAAAATCCAACAGCAGCGTCATGAAGCTGAAAATTAAATAGAAAATTCAAAATCAAAACCAGCTTTGCTTTCAGCTCCAAAACGCTAATGAAAAGGCTTCCTGTATGAACACTTTCTGGAACGGCTTCGCTCGGATCGGCTCCGCTTTCTGTGTGAACGCACCCTAAGCGATTCTGGCTGAGTAGAACAAAGCACGCCAGTTTTTTAAGTGAAAGGCAGGGTGCATTCCAAAACGTCAAAATACAAAGCATCAGTCTCTTTTATTTCTAAACCGCACTAGAAGAAAGAGTCTAACTTGCGCATCCTAGTTGAAAACTAGCATCTAACCGTGGTTCGCACATTTGGCATTACAATCTACTGAGGTTTAGAAATAAAAGAAAGAGACTGATGCTTTGTATTTTGACATTTTGGAATGCACCCGCAGTCTTAAAAAAGTTGAATAGAAAATTGTTTTAGCAAAAGTTCGTTTAGTGATGATTATCTCATTTATGCTATGCCAGGCTGCGTGATGTACGAACAGAAATAAAAACGCCGTTAAATTAATATGTTGGCCTAGGTAATTTCTGCCTGAAATTGCTTTTTTGCTACCTTCACATGTGGCAGTATTCGCTGGATGAAGATAAACATCCTTTCAGCGTATGTAATTACTTTTAATAGATAATTACCGCTGACGCAAACGCAGGTGGAATTTGGTGCTATAGGTGAAGCAGAAGAAAGCCAAAAAATCAATTTTGCCACAAAAATTAGGACCAACGTTGATTAGTGGTAATGCGCGTGCTCATTGGTAAATCGATTTGCAATGTTTGGCATGAGGGAGTGTGGGTCTATGTGTTTTGTTTTTATTAAAGGTGATGTTTTGATATGAGGTTTTTTTATATGAAAAAAAAATATTGATTAAAGCTATTTCTTCATAGATGTCATTAATTTTGTTTGTATGAGAAATAAATCGTCGTTTAAAGTACAAACCCGCATATCGTCATTCTGTAAAAGCGCGTAACTGACCTTTGCTGCCAAAAGTTGGATTTGGCTCTTGGTACAATCCTTGTCCATTCGTCCTGAAATATACTAACCAGAAATGCGATTGCTTTATAAAAAAGATAATCATTTTGAAATATGAGTATTTTTACTCTCTACTGCTTCGGCCGTTGCACTAATACGTTCTGATAAAACAACCGAGCTCTTAGGAGTTCAATTAGAAAGAGTTTCTTTATTTAATGCGAATTATGAACAGAGTTTATATTCGTTTATATATGCAATTAATCAACGTGTGTACTTTGCGATGGACGAAAATCAAGAACTGAGAAATGACATTAGCTTTTCATACAAGAGAGGAAAGGCAAGAGTTATTGAATACAAGATAATAACAGAGTTGCATCTGAAGTTACACATTTTTACATTAATTCTAGTTAAACTACTTTGATACTCCAACACGTTCAATACCAACTATACATATATACATATATAGCTTTTACTGAACGCAGTCAAACTAAGGGCCGGTTTCTTAAAGCGACGTTACCGACACCATGTTATATGCATGGAGTCGAAGACGTCGATAACGATGTTAACCGAAGATTAGTGTCAACCAGGTTTTGAGCAACCGGCCCTAAGGGCGATCGATAAAGCAGTCGCTGCCTTTAACCGGAGCACCTACCACCGATTTGTGTTAACCGGTCATTGAACAACCGGCCCTAATTCCGAGTTAAACAGACGTTAAAGACACAATGTTATATGCATGGAGTCAGTGATGTAGGTAACGATGTTTAACTGGGGATTAGTGTTAACCAGAGTTGGTGCAAACAGCCCTTAAAGCCAATTTCACAAAAGCAATTTATTTAAGTGAAAAATGATTTTTATTTTTTGAATTTTATATGGAAATTGAGAGAAATTAAAATCCATTTTCCATTTAAATTGCTGGTGAAACTGGCTGTTAGACCTTTTACTCATCAGCAATTAAGGCAAACAATAAAATCAATATCAGTAATGTGTCGACCACTGATTGCCGACTGTTACACATGATTGCACATACATAGTACGTACAAATAATATGTTATATGGGTATGTATTGAAGTATTTACATATACGCTGTAGAAAAAGCGCATGCGGCCCTTCATATGTTAACCAATTCAATAAACAATAGAAAACACTACTTTTTTACAACTTTAAATTGCGATTGTAAACACGAGCACTCCGATGGATTGTATTGTTATTCTAAGGACAGCAAAATTGAGTGGAAAAACAAAGCGGAGCTAGGCCCTTTACACTCCACTATAAGAGGCAGCAACTTTTTCAATTAACACAATGATGAATGCACATAAATTGACACTTGCAAGTGTGCGTGTGGGTTAGAAGTAGAGCGAGTTCTATTTTATGTCAAAGTGCATACTTACGTAGCAAGGATTGTTGCCAATAGGGACTAGTGAACACATACTCCTTTATACTTTACTATATGTATACATATATGTGTTAGGCATTCGCACGTTCCCACATACGCACATCTAAATGCCAGAGGAATGTAACTACGGCTGACAGTTTCGGAGGATTATGTGTGTCTATGCACGTTTGTATGTGTGACGGACTACGATTGCACAGGATGCAATTAAAATGTCATTTCAATTCACCAGCACGACGGTGCGATAGTCGAATGGCGCATCGCGTGGCAGCTAGTTCTACAAAGTATACAAACGCAAAGAGCCAAACGCAAACAAACAATGAAACCAAAAGATAAGCAGCCAAACAATTGAGAAATGAATGTGCGAGTGTGGGTAAAGGGATTGTTTTTGGTAGTGTATGTATGTAGGAGTGTGCATATGGGGATATGCAAGCATGGTTGGCTTGAAAAACAGCACCAGCTATTTTTGCACCTCTCGTCCTTTTACTACTTCTGGCATATGCATGAAAGTCATTGCGGATTTGTGTATGGGTGTTCTAGCATAGCTACGTGTGAGAGTGATAAAAATTGCTATAGATAGACCAGGTGTGGACACAAAAAAAAAATAAACGTCTAATGTCAGCAGAAATTGTATCTCACTAGTTGAGCTAAGCTAGGTTATAAAAAAAACTGAGTGGGCTAATGATGACGAGTACTCAGTAAATTGACACAGCAAGTAAAATAAAATTAGTTAAAATGTACTTCAACTTGCTACTTTGTGTGGCATTCTGAAGTGTGTACATATGTATGTGTGTAGGTGGTGATGACTTTGCACTCTTGCAACTTTGACTGTTGAGTTGATGAGTAGTGGTTAAAATGTAAAGGCTGTGGAATGGAGAGAACACTGGATAGGAATAAGTATAATAAGTCATTACTAGAAAGTTTTAGAACTCGTAGGAGAGAATAATATAGTTTTTCTTTCATCTGCTTTCCGCTTTTAAATGGTTCCGCAAAAATTTGTTACAGAAATTTCCTGTGAATTTTTCTGCACATGGCGAGAATTTCTCAAAGAATTCTGATTAGTAGTTGCCTGAACACTCAGATTAACAATGTGATCGATGTTTGATAAAAAGTGCTTGCTTTATTTGTTTTCAACGTAGGTGAATCGGTATCGGTAAAGTACATATATACATAAGTTTTAGTAATAGTGTAGTAAGTCTATTTAGTAGATAAATATATAATACTCGATTACCCGTTTTAGCTCATTTTGTTTTCGACTAAATTAACTCGACCAAGGCTCTGTCGAATGCCGTGGAAATGAGTGATGGCACGATTAATTGAAAACCCTATTATAATCGGTTATATTCCGTAAACGATTTAATTACATCGAAAATTTTCTTTCGATTGATCGAATGATTTACCGATTAATTTTCAAAATAATTCAATTATTTTACAAACCATCAAACAAGTATGAATCAAAATTATGCAATCAAAAATTGGCGTACTAAGCCCGCAGTAATAGCTAAGCTTACTCTTAATTTTTGGCAATTTATTTTTTATAAAAAATTTCGAACATACTTTGTATGGAAAAAAATGCGCACCACCGCCATCAAAAAAAAAAAAAAAGAAAAAATGCTTGCCTCACTCCCTGGGCGGTTACTTGGTTCTGTTGTATCACCGGAGATATACTTTATACTATACTCCAAAGGCTCAGTTATTTGCGAGTTAAAATTTGAATGCGATAGAAGCAAAATAAAAAACGACACCTAAAACTGTGTTTACAACGTAAATTGTTCCCGCACACACACGAAGTAAGTATATCCGCTGGCAGCGCATGCACAATTTGTCCTGTGGGCACGTCGAATCAGTGTAATAAATCAAATTGAATACCAGAAATTGAAGTATAAAAAAGCAACAAGACAAAACAATCATAAAACAAAACAATGCTAAAAGCACGCACGTGGTAGAGAAAATCTAAGCAAAGCTGGCATTCGCTAAACAAAGTCGAGTAAACAAAGAATCATTTTTACGTTAAAATAGAATTAACTACTACCAACGCCAAAGAAAAACATGTAAACATATACATGCATACCATTTGCAATTGATACCCGATCCCGTTGATACAATAATTTTGAAACGTTCAATGCAGTAGACAATAGCTCCCAGGAGCATTAAGCAATCAACAAGGTTGCCAAGGTTCAAGGGTTCGTGTTGGGCTAAGTGTTCTACAAACAAAAGCTTATTCATATTTGCTTAAATATTACCAGGTATTTAAGAATACGTAGATAAGTATCCAAATTTACAAAAAAAGAAATAATATTGGAAGGAGAAGTTAGGCCAATCTATTAGTATTATTGTCAGATAATATTGGAGCAGTAATTTTTGTTTTTTATGTTCGTAGAATTGTTCGGAGATTGCGAAAATGAAGGTAATTTATTTTATGAATAAGTTTTCGACATATTCGCAATTTACCGTTATTCAACTTAAAAAGGTTTCTCCACTTTATCACGTATATCTTACGAACCAATTTAAAAATTTTAATATGAAATATGGCGAATGAAAGCCAACAAAATACTCCATGCATGACTTTTTGATAGGCCTGAGAAATTAATTAATAATTTCAGATTTCTTGTTTTAAAGAACAAATGAAAAAAAATAATCAGAGCTTAACAGTCGAAAAATAATAAAATAACGATTTTTTGTAATTTTTTTCCGTATGAAAGCCTTTACAAAAAAAAAATGAAGCTACTAACGAAGAAAATCGTTGCATAAATGACAAAGGAATGAGTGGAAAATGCGCAAATATTATTTTGTCAAATATGAATGTTACTTTTTGCTAATTTTTCATACAAAAAGTCTGCACATTTTCATTTCACCAATCATTTCTTCGTTATTTAACCATCGATTTTCTTCATTAGCAGCTTAACAGAACAGGCTATAAAATAAAAGCAAAACAAGTAATTTTTAGCAAAACAAAACGACTTAAAAAAAATATATATATCTATATATTTCATGATTCAATGATCGGATCTAAACCAAATTTGTATGGGACCACCTCTGAGACATTACCTTTCCGTTGCAAAAAGAATTGTCGAGGTCCAAAGTTATGCGTTAACATACATAAAAAGAAAAAAAAAAAATATTCCGACGAACTGATAACCTCCGCCTTTTTGGGAAGTCGGTAAAAAAAAAAAAATAGACCGTATCTGTTATCTTTAAATTTTTCTCTCTTAAAATTAGAACTTTTTTTAATTTTTTCCTAAAAAAAAAACAAAAAATTTGGAATGATTAAATAGTCTCTCAGATAATAAATATCAGGCCTATCTAGTGTTGTGCCTATATATGGTTTATGGGCACATCCGTTAGCTTTTGCCGCATTTCGTATTACGATATAGCGGTTCGGACTGAGACTAACACCAATTGTTCTTGCGAAGGTATGTAGTCAAGGTCTTGTGTACTTGTTTAAACAAATTTATCGAAAAATATCGATGTACATTTCGATGCATCGAATCAAAGAACAACATCGATGTATTTGCGCCACTGACATCCCTACTTGCAAACGATTTTTTATTTATTAACGTTTTTTAGTTTTCATTAACTGGCAGTTTGTTTTTTATAACTTTGGTCCGATGTTTGTAAGTACCAGAATAAGAAGAGATAGATCCATCAATTTGTATACTTGCATGATCAGAACGTCAAACTGAGTCGATTTAGCCACATCCGTCTCTCTGTCTGTCCGTCTGTTTGTATGCAATCTAGTCTCCCAGTTTTCTAGGTATCCGGATGGTATTTGGTATATGGGTGTACTTTTATAATGTATTAGTTATTTGTCGGACCCGGAAAAATCGGACCACTATATCGTATAGCTTCCATACAACTGTTTGTTCAGATATAAGATTTTTTATTATAACTTCTCCATTTATGCAGCTAGGAACATGAAATTTCGCCTTGTTTTCACTCATTATCACCAGAAAGTTTACAGTAAAATGTACAAAAATCGGGTCACTATAATCTATTTATTGCCTCCATACCGCCGATTGTTTAGATATGATTTTTTATATGTGACCTGGTCTACGAAAAGGGAGCTTACGTGCGAAAACTAGTTTTCTGTGAAAAAGCTGTTAAAAGTAAGCAACTCGTTTCGTCAGTTTCTCATTATCTCGTTAATTGTTCTCCGCGCCGGACGTC
>NW_016161482.1:42604-51001 GCF_001687245.7 Rhagoletis zephyria
ATAAATTATATTTTGTCGTATTTTTACTCTTCTTTCTCTACATTTTTAGTACACTTCTAAGCAAGTTAGGATTTTCTGCTTTTCACCACGTGAAAAAGCATCTCATCTTCCATCCGAATCAACCAAAAAGTGAAAATTGATTTTTTGACACCTAAGCCCACTTTCCGTAGACCAGGTCACATATATGTAACACCTCCGTCTACATGTGTATGCTGTGAATATATACATTTTTTCAGATGCAGTAATCTGTTAAAGTAAAATTTTCAGATTTTCATGAAAGGTATGAAGCCTTCGGCATAGCCGAACACAGCGCTGCTCTTACTAGTTTTAATTTGCAATCGTACTGATGCGGCCTTGCAATCGAGCAAAAATCAATATGTTGGATTTATTAATAAAAAAGCGTTGTAATAAATGAATTGAAAATGTGTGTACATATGTATGTAGTTTCATAATTAAGAAGTTTCTGCTTGAACGAAAATGTTTGAATAAAACTGTGCATGCATACATAATTACGTATGCATGAATGTATGTAAGTACTTAAGTACAAATTTAATCCGAGTAAATAAGAAACTACATGAACCATATTAAATATGACGAATAATGCACGAATTTCTCAAATAGTGTGACCAGCTGATAAAGAAAAAAAACAAGAATAGTTAGAGAAACATAGATACAATGAAAAATTATGTAAAACAAGTAAAGAAGTTCGGGCGAAACCGCACTTTATATACCCGGCGCACGTATTGGATATCGTTTTTTCACTTTTCAGTAAACTGCATGACAAGCAGGAGTATTTCTCCCGATGTCAAACAGTTTCGATAATATGCTATGAGATATTGAAATAATTGGAGCAAGTTTGGTGGAAATCGATACGGGGACCATCAATATACACCTATTTATGTATGTAGTTATAAGTGGGTGTTGCCACGCCCATTTTACAAAAATCAATAATTTTTTGTCTTGTTAAGAGATTTTGGTAAGTTGGCGTGTTTAGTTATTCAAATATCGAAATTTTCGTATTTCTGAAATTTACCGTTATATAGCAGGTGCCGGTAATTTTGGTCCAATATAAAAAATTTTCAAAACTCGCTTTTTTGAGCCAAGGTTGATAGATGTACCGAGTTTGGTAGAAACTGATAAACCGGTTACTGAGATATACAAATGTAGGCGTAAGTGAGCGGTGCCACGCCCATTTTTCCAAAAATTTCCCTAAGTAGCATTTTCAATGGGTTTTTAGTGAGGCACTAAGCATTGTTCGTACCGAGTTTGGTGCGGATTGGAGAAGGGGCTACAGAGATACAGCATTTAACTGCCTTATTTTATGCCAAAATTCTATGTCGCGTATCAATTTTCAACAACTAGAATCCAGTATTTACGGAAGTATTGCAGTTTTTGCATATTTCGAAAATGCCGTTATCTGGGATGTGGGCGTTTTTATTATCCGACGTCGCCCATTTTCAATTCCAACCTACCTTGGCTAAAGGGAAACTTTCCTATAAAATTTCGTGGACATATCTAAATTTTTTCTTGAGTTATCGTGTACACGGTCAGGCAGACGGACAGACGGACGAACGGACAGGCATGGCTTAATCGATTTCTCTTTTCATTCTGAGCATTTATGCATACATTTATCTATATCTATCTCGATTCGTTTTGGCTGTTACAAACAACCGTTATGTGAACAAAGTTATGGTACCCTTCTGAACAAGTGCGCTCTATTCAGATTGTAAATTCCTGAAATTTCAGTTCCGAACGAAACCGGAGATTGGTAATACAACCAAAGTATAGAGTATCCCCGATTTGGAAGGTGATATTTTTGCATTTTTCAGTAAAAAATCATTTCCATCCACGGATTACCCAGAATGACCCTGTATCCGTTGACGTGAGTAGAAATGAGTAAAGAATAAATACCGAAAGTAAAAAGAGTAAATTTTGGTTGAATAAGTGATTTAACCGAAGTTTTGGCAATCAGAATTTTAAAATAAATTTGCTCGCATTTTGCGAGAGCCAATGAGAATGGAAGTACAAAATTAATTAGGATAATTTTGACATTGAAAACAATTATCTACCTGCTATTGAAGAACTGATTTCTCTTTGACTTTCTCCGAATTTGTTTACTCATTTCTACTCAACGCATCGAAATAAGGTAAGAGTCTATATTTGCATTACTAGGCGGGTTTTTACTTTTTATTTTTTTCTTTAATTTTTTCCCATTTTGATATTTGAACAGTTTTTTTCAAACATAGTCATGCTTTGAAATTTTGCTAATGGGCCCAAAAAATCTACAAGATGAGGTCGGTCCTGTTTTCGAGATCAAACTTTGTTGAACCATGTTGTTTAGAAACTAATATTGGCGGCCGCTGTGATGTAGTGGTTAGATGTGCGCGCTACCATTCCCCTCGGCAGGCAATGGCATACCTCCGGCAGTATTTCTGCATGAAAAACAGCTCCTCATAAAAAAACAATCGCCGTCCGTAATCGGTGTAAAACTGTAGGTCCATCCCCTCTGATGTGACAACATCAAGGCGCACGCCCCAAATCGGAGGAGAAGCTCGGCCAAACACTAACATATGTATGTTATGTATTATTATAATTATTAATTATGGCGTTGGGTTTTTCTTTAAACCGACAAACCAATTTTTTATTAAAGTTTTTTAGGTCAATAATTTTAGCATTATGCTTACAATTGAAATTGTGATCCTTGCGCCATTTAGGGGTTTTCGATCAAAACCAAGTGATGTAATCGACCAGGAAGAAGGAAATGCATGTCAATTCAAACTTATAAAGGCTAACCTGGCCACATCAGCTACAATGCACACATGCAAGTTATTGAAAGTTGGAATACTCCTACTTATATTTACAATTTTTTCTTAAACAATTACAAAAGAAAACTAACGCGGTGATTGGCTACAAACTGTTGGAGATGATGCTATGGTTACTTTTTCCTCAAGGTTGTAAGGTGTGATACTCGCAGTAAAAGCGCTTTGGAAAAGACATCACCACAAGAAGACGACATTCATGTTTTCGCGCTTTCATCTGTTGCTAAATCAATGATTCTTTGAAGTAAGCCTTGTGAGTCTATGGAATACGCTCTGTTGAATTCTAGCTAGAATGGGGTAAACATCTCAAAATATTAAGTAAACAACGTGTCTAGTGCCACACTCTCTCAAAACATTGGAGCTCATTCTCTCTGACGTGGCTAATTGACTAGAATTGTAATATTCCAGGGCAGCCAGACCAAGTCACCAATCAATTAAAAAGTTACCAATTTTGGGTAAAAATTTAACTACTGTGGCAACCGTGGTTCCAGGTAGACAAGCAAGCCGCGAAACTGAACCACCAACTTTATATAGGTTCGGGCACATTGAAAAATATCTGAAAACTGCGCAGCACATTCAACACATGGGCAAACAAAAGATTAGAAAGTGAGCTCTTCTTTTGGGCTATTAAAAGCAGATTTATCCAAGTACACTGGATCACAAATTGTTGTTTTTTTTTGTTCACCTATTTTTTTGCAATTACTATGTAGAATTGTTTAGTGATCTCGAAAATCAAGTTGGATTTCGAGATATTTGCAATTCACCGCTATTCAACTTAAAAAAAGTGGTTCCTCTTCCTCCTGTATATCTTACAAAAGATAAAAAAATAAAGATTTTTTCTCAATTTTTTTATTTTGTACGAAAGCCAGTTCCCTAAAAAAAATGAAGCTAGCATGGAAAAATAAGAAAAGAATGAGTGGCCAAATGAAAATGTACAAGAATTTCTTAATTAGTAACTTTTTTTTTACGAAAGCACCCTATCTCAGAAAACTTTTCAAAAACGCCCTACTTCAAAATTTGGTAGAAGGGCGCCCTATCACCGAATTCGGTTCAAATACGCCCCATATCAAAGGAAAATGCGTGTTTGATGCGGAAGCTAAGATAGGGCGTTTTTGAACCGAATTATGAGATAGGGCGTTTTAAGACGGTAACTATTCTAAATAAAACGCACGAAATATTTTAACAATACAGTATTTGTAATGTGTTAATATCTGATGGGAATGGATAAAATTTAGTCAGTTACAAGAAAGCTCATTACAATCTCAAGGAACTTACTTATTCGTGCTCTTCGTGTGATTCGTTCCAAAAGAAAGAACCGGAAGCGTTCTTCAACCAAATTCTGAAATAGGGCATTGTTGAAAAATTATCTGTGATAGGGCATTTTCGAACTGGCTGCCGAGATAGGACGATCTTCCACAGAACCATCGATTTATGGTTAATGAAGAATTCCATTAGCTTTCACTTGCCATATTTTGTATTCCGAATATTCAAGTGCTTCGCAAGAACCCTGTAACCGACAGGCTTCTAGGTCCGTTACAATTGATCGTGTTTGAGGGCTTGAACGAGGTGACCTGCTCCCTCTTCTAAATATATATTAATACCATCTTATCTAAGGGCCATATCTACCATAAAGTTTTCATAAATATGTATTTAATCTTGTATTCAATTAAAATTCAAAGCCTTTAATTTTACTTGCACATACATATGTATGTATGCATGTATGCTCATTTGTATCTGGATCATCAAATCAGCAACAATGCAAATTCTGACTTTTCAATTACTTAAGCATGCAAACAGTTATTCGCACTTGAAATCATGCACTTCTTCTCTGCATGTGTAAGTGGATATAACCTCAAACATTTTTGTATCGCCACATCCACAACCACTAAAAATTGCTCCAAGCCAAATGTGAAAAAGTGTGCAGTACGCCGGTATCTTCCCTGCTGCCGCTTGCCATTTGCGGTTTAATGTTATGGCAGAAATATGCAAAGCGACGCGACAGAATATTTGGGATTACATATTTATAAGGGGAAGGACATGTAAAATATATACGAGTGCATAAGTGTGTAAAGTACAGCAAAAAGGCAGCGCATATTTTATTCAACAACGAATTTTTTGCCAACGGAGCAGACGTAGACAAAATCACATGCACAATTACTATACATATCGTTGGTCCTATGCAATAACGACACAACTCAAAATTCAAAAAATAAATGCCTTACTACTCTTAAGTGTCTTATGTCTCAGATCTTTGTCTAATATATGCCTCATATGTAGTACTTACTTCTTATTTAAGTTCAGACGAGATATGGATTAGACAAGGATGAGAGACATGAGACCCCTAACAGTAGTAAGGATTATTATTTTTTTTTTCAATTTTGAGTTGTGTCGTTATTGCATAGGACCATCGATATATAAGTGATTGCAGTTATATTTAATATTAAACTTTCTGAGCACATGTATACATTCATATCTATAGCGTATCTCTTTACATACATTTGCTCATACACACATACATATTTCTTTGATATTGCGTATACTTACATACAAATTTGCTGTGCATCTGAAATGTGCCACTTTCGATAGATATTTTTCTGCTTACTCTTCCTCTGATTCTCACAATTTTGTCGTTAAAGGCGTTTTGCTGCCGGTAAATTATACATACATATTTTGACTTCGTTACACTTTATTTTCCTATCTCCCATAATCCCCTTTCGCTCGTCGAGCGTTTGTTGACTGAACCAAATATTTTATGCATTGATAACTCCGGAAATTTGTAGTAATTGTATCTGAGTTGTATGCAGCACAGCTTCATCATATTTCAATATAAACTTGCAGGAAGTATGCAAATGTCCCATAGGAAAATTGTAAGATATCGATCGCAGACAGGAGATTCTAGTAACTGTGCACTTGTTAAGCAACTCTTAAAGCAATCGTATATAAACGACCACAGCAACGTTAGGTTAAGTTTCTGCAATGGAACATAAGGACAGACCAATGGGAAACTGGTCTAATGACAACATGGTTACCGGGTTCGCAGCACCGCATAACTACATCTGTATAAGTTGAATATAAAGAAGAAGAAAATATTGATGCAATACATTTTCCAATTTTCAATGTAGATTTTTAAGTGTACCTCAATTGGAGAACCAACCGTTTCTCAACCAAAATGGCATATGCTTTGTATGTGAAATAGTCGGAGATCTGCAATTGAGAAAAGCTTGGAAATATTATTCAACTTTCAGTAAAAAAAAAAAAAAAACAAATTTGAAAAAAAATGTTGAGGAAAATATTATATATCCACTTGAGAAAAAAAAATCTGAACGATTGAATGAAAATGGAAAGTGTTTGATTTGTGAGTATTTGCAAAAATTTGTTACAGATGAAATAATTGCAGTAACCCAAATACAGCGCCTCAATGTGGACCCAATACATAGCAAAGTGGGAATTCAAATCTGCTGGAGATCTTTTAGATATCTAAATAAAAGTACTGTTCTATATCGAAAAATATACCCCTTTTTTAAAGCAAAAAATATTTAGAGGTCGTTCAAAGTGCTCCCATGTATTCTATATGGGGAAAAGGCTATTTTTAGTTTAAATGGTATATATTTAATCTTTGAGTCATTATTTTTCATTCAGCAAACTCCGCTTCTCTTCAGGAGGCTTCAAGGAACAATACGCAATTCTTTATTTAACCACTTTTTAATATCAACTCTTTTTTATGCCTCCCCAAAAAAGTTGAAAGATATAATAAGTTCTTAAGATTTTATACGAAATTTTTATTATTTTTTAGTATCAAATCCATGGGACCTATAAAATGTTTTTGATTTAACAAAAAAAAAACAAAAAAAAACAGAAAAAAATTATAGGGAGCAATAAAATTCGGACTTTACTTTCTTTGGACCACCCTGTATTTATACTTAATAAATATGTTTGCACACTTTATAAACACAAGGGAGCAGTTCGTAAAGCACTTACATACATATGCATTTCCGGCTAAGTATACGCTTATAAAACGCTATTAATTCAAAATAAACTGTGTTACTGTATACCAAAATGTTAAGAAAGGATATGGCGATACGCGCGGGAAACTTGATCCGAATAAAATTGCAGTTGGATGCGAATTTCATAACATTTATGAAAAAATTTCGTAGGTGTTCATTCCGATTTTTTCGTAAAATTTAAGAAAAGTAAGATAATGTAAGAAAAGTTTCTTATAATATAATATATATACATACACGTAAAATTATATTTATCTCAAAACTTCGTTCTTAGAATCTTAGAAATTAGTTTAATTAAATTATTTGTGTAAACGTGTTCTTAGATAATGAGAATTTGTTCTTAAAATTGAAGTTTTCCGTACACAAAACATTTTGCAGTCCAAGCATAACACAACTTTCTTATTCAATTAGAAGTTTTTCCTAGTAACTAAAAACTTCTTCTTTGAAATATCTTTTTGTTCCTTAGGTAAAATAAAATGTACTTACAATGTAAGACAATAAATATATGCATTTATTCGTGACATAGATTTTCGGTGTGCATAAGTGTAATAAAGTGTTCTTACAGTTTAAGAATTGTTTCTTAGAATATTTGAACTGTTCAAGCGGCAAAATTTACACTCGATTTTGTAACATAAAACATATTGTCGCTTAAAGTACAAAGCCATGTATGGTCGTTCTGCGAAAAATTGGTTTTGCTCATCGATTTGCTTGACTTAATCCTTATCCATTACTAGCCAGTAATGCGAATGCTTAACAAAAACGAGTGATCAAATTTGAACTATGAATGTTTTTGCTCTCCACAAAATAATTTATGCAACCTAACATACTCGGTTTTGCACTTTAAACGNAAAACTTCGGAGAACAATTCATCTCAAGAAATGGACCGGTAAGTTGGCCACCAAGATCATGCGATTTGACGCCTTTAGACTATTTTTTGTGGGGCTACGTCAAGTCTAAAGTCTACAGAAATAAGCCAGCAACTATTCCAGCTTTGGAAGACAACATTTCCGAAGAAATTCGGGCTATTCCGGCCGAAATGCTCGAAAAAGTTGCCCAAAATTGGACTTTCCGAATGGACCACCTAAGACGCAGCCGCGGTCAACATTTAAATGAAATTATCTTCAAAAAGTAAATGTCATGGACCAATCTAACGTTTCAAATAAAGAACCGATGAGATTTTGCAAATTTTATGCGTTTTTTTTAAAAAAAAAGTTATCAAGCTCTTAAAAAATCACCCGTTAGTTAGTTCTAGAATTTGTTGAGCGAGGAGCTTTGCAAACTGAAAGTATTGCAAAGCGATAGTTTTCATAATTACATGTTATAAATATTTCGTTTTGTGTTTACAAAAACTTAAGATGACGGCGAGAAAAAACTTGTAAAAGAATTCCGGTACGACAATCTTGAACTTTGGAGTGCAACTACCAAGTTTAGGCATCTGTTCTAAATGACTGTAAGACTGTAGCCGAGGTTTTGAAAGTGTGTCCTGAGCAGATAGCTTTCAAACTAACAATACCATGATACAAAAAAGAAGTTAGTTCCATTGTCACTTTTTCTTCGCCATATTAACAACCTGACAA
>NW_016161483.1:0-16228 GCF_001687245.7 Rhagoletis zephyria
TATTCGTTGTTGTTTTTCTACAAGCTTTTATTTTCTTTTGTTCTACGTTTTCTCCCATTTATTTTGGTATTTGTTTTTTAATGTACTTATTTTACTTCATTTATGTGCATCTTTTCTGCTTTTTCGGGGTCAATTTCTTGTGTCAGCAATTGGAATATCTGTATAGTGATATTACCTTAATTTGTATATGGGGCGTTCCATGCCAAAATGGACGGGCTTCACACTTCATGTGTTTGATTTGTTTCAAATTTTTAGGGTTGATTGATGAACTTAAATAATAAAAAAATTTGAAATTTGAGCTTGATTAATACATTTTTAAAAACTTTATAGCACAAAAACAAAAACAACTCGATTTGATAGTTTTCGAGTAGTAGCTCGAGAACGGAGCGAGGAAGAAATTTGAAAAAAATCGCGCATACACACTTAAAAACTCTCTATGAAAATAAATATTTTTAAAATTTTTGTTTCTTGAGAAATTTTTCATATACATTTTTTATTTTTTATAAAGAAAATAGTTTAAAAAAATAATTTCGAAAAATCACAATGCTAGTGCAGTTTTGTAGTCCATTAAATTTCAGTATAATAAAGTGCAAGTGTGAACCCCGTCCATTTTGGTATGGAACGCCCCATATGCTTGCTGTATGTGTGCGGTCGCTATGCTTGTGTTGGTGCTGCTGCTACTGTTAGCACCTCGGATATGTTTTCAGTTGCGCTTGCAAGACAACTATTTGGGGTGAAACATTTTCTTAGGTCGGCCCACCAAACCAAAAAACCAAACACAGAAGAGTACTGCATGCTCATGTATGTATGGGTATATGTATGTACATAACTATATACTTGCACCCAAGTTTCATTTTTATTTACTTAAAGCGAAAACTTTCATGAAAATGCAGACACACTCTTACATACATACACATATGTACTCGTTCATTCTGAAATGCCCACAATTTTCCCCCAACTAACGAAGCCAAATAACAAGCAGCGACCTATTTTCATGATTTACTTTATGGGGAATAGCCACCAATTGGGTGAGTGCGTGGAAGAGTGTTGTAAGTGGATAATCACGTAGAAATGTAGATACGTATGTAGATGAATCGGCATAAAAAGTGGCGCAATCGCTAGAGAGGGTTGACATTCTCAATGAGATTGCTGAAATTCTTTTGAAACCTTTGGCAACCTATGTACATAGATGCATAGCGTTGATTTAGAGTGAAAAGTTGCCAAGTCCGGTTTTCTCAAATTTTACTGAAGTTAATAAAAACTTTACAAACTCATTTCCTTCAAGCCATTAGTTTGCAAAAGCTTTAATAGAGCATTTCGCGTATTCTTTGGGAATTATTACATTTTCAGTGACTATTTCGGACTCGTAAAATGTGTATCACTGTTTAGAAATAAAACAGGTATGCAGCTTGGTCACTTAGGAAACTATGCATATTTTATTTCTCTTGCTTCTTGCATTAAAATATATGTATGTTTTTGTAAAGAGTAGACTTAGCAACTTTTCACTCTAAGCTGGCGCATGTATGTTCATATCTGAGCATGCCTAAAAACCAATATTCAAGCAGATTATACTCTAAGTCTTAATTACTTAGGATATGATTTTTTAGCTTACATAAAGCACAATAAAGATGTCAATTATACAATTAAATACATACAAGCAAATTTTGTTAGAAAAAATTTGCACGCTTTTCTTGAAAAAAACAATATAAAAAATTACCTCTTAACAAAGATTTAAATTCACGTTTCTCTGTATTCTCAGATTTTAGGGGAAAAGGGAGAGGATGACGTTGGCAAAAATCTTTCTGTGTGGCGAGTGAGCGATCATAGATACTTTACGGTTTCGTAGCGGTTAAACACTAGGCCGGGTCGGTCTCCCATTTAAAAAGTTCAGACTAATTCCATATTGAATTTAAGGCACAGTGGTCGGAATGGCCGAAAAAGCTGGACATAATTCAGAGAGTTTATGTTTTTGGTGTCGGGGATTCGAATTTGAGATGTAAAATTTGAGAAACAAAATGACGGACTGTCTTTGCAAAAATTAGCAATTATTTCTACAACACAACCTGTTTTCGGGGTCATGGAATTCAAATCTGGGTCCGCAATTTTTTAAAACAAAATAGCTGCAACAGGTGCGGATTGTTTTTCTTAAGGTTTTGGTAAACGGTAAGAATTATTCTCATGAGCATAGCAATACACTCTTATGAGAATGAATATTTACTAGTATACGTGGATGAGAGAGACTATTCTCATGGAATTATTCTCATCGTTTACCAGAACCTTAAGGAAAACAATACCGCCAGTCTGTTCAGCTATTTTATTTTAAAAAAAATTGTGAATGTTCTGTCACTCAATGGTAATTAATGGTAAATGTTTGAAGTGGGTCAAAAATGAAAATACAGTTTTTGTTTCAATGAAAGTGTATTTAACTAAAAGGTAGTTGTAGCTAGAAATGAAGTTTTGCATACATATATACATTTTTACAAAGGTTTTAAGGAACGTCCAACCTAGCCTCACCCCAAAAAGAGCCAAAAATCTTAATACATACAGTGACTCAAACGAGTGAATATGTGTTGATTTTTTTTAACTCACAATGTTATAAGTTATTTTTTCTACAAAAATCATTAAGGCTATATCAGCGAATTTCACGAGTTGTTTTGTTTTTTAAGTGTCACTTCTCTTCTCTCGCCAGAAAAAAAAACGATAAAGCATTCTTATCGCATATAATTCAATCAATGGAGTTCCAGAAACGAGTACAATAAAAAAAAATTAAAATTTTAGACTTAACGCTTATTTAAGCGAAAAAATACGAAATTACTAATTTTTTCAGTTTCACTCGAAAATATCATAATTCAGTTTTTTTTTAATAACTTTGGGAAGTCTTCAAATAGAATATTCATATTAGGGACAATGGACGTTAGCAGAGTGTCCAGATTGTTTAAAAAAAGCGTAATTTCTGAAAAAAAAGTCGCCAAAAATCGCCATTTTTTTTTTAATAACATTCATGAAATCGATTTAAAAATCTTTTAGTTAAAAAATGAGATCTTGTTATAATATAGTTTTTAAAACCAAAAACGAATATAATACCGTTTAACCCTTAATTAGGCGCATGGGGTCAAGGTCTTTTCAAGTTGAAAAAAAAATGTCTTGGAGTGTCTTGGAGCGGACTCGCGCTCTGTCTAGCTTCTAACTCCCCGCAGGGCTAAGTAAATAAGTCACGGCCAGAACATCGGCGTGTACATTTGTCGCTACTCTTTTAAGCCCTGACCCCATGCGACCACTTATGTAAAATTTTTTAGTTTTTGTTTTTGTATCTAAGTTTGAAGTCAAAGTATATTTTTCTTTCCTTAAATTTAACTATAATAAAGAGCTTTAATATTTGAGACAAAATACATTTCGTTTTATTTATTTAGTTACGGTTAGAACATCGTCGTGTACACAGGTGTCGATACTCGCTTTTTTTTAAGTTTGAAGTCGAAATTAGGTTCTTTTTTTTAAGTTAACGATAATAGAGTACTTTAATATTTTTGTTAATACACACTTCCTTTTTTTATTTTGAAAACTCTTTTTTCAACACTTTTATTGGGGCCACTGGGGACCCCATGCCTCTAATTGTGTGATTTTCTTTATCGCCAAATTAAGGGTTAATAATAAATAAAAAAAAATCACTTATATAATAGTGATGTACAAAAAATTTTCTTTAAAAATACGCATACTTTTTAAAAATATTTGTTTCAACACATTTTGCAATAGGACTGCGCAATCATTAAATTTATTATAACTCATATTAATTGATTAATCGCACAATCTGCTTTTAAGAGCTCGGTACTAAAAATTAAATAACAACCTATAATAAGGCGAAATCAGCTATTTCCACAATTTCTTTAAAATCACCTTTAGTGTCTGAATGATTTACATTTCTGTTGTTGTCATATATTGAGCTATTCAACCTTGATAACATACTGTTTGATATTGGAAACGTTTTGCAGCAGAAACTATTAGCTTTCATATAACACTTTATTCGAACTATTGAATTAACATCGTCCTATTTCGAATCTTAGATTTTGTTCAATTCATTACGGAAAAAACGCGCTCAACAAAGCATGTGAGTGCGGCAAGGATAATAAAATGAATTTATTTATATTTCCAGACGTTTTATTTCATCAGAGTCGGATGGAATGGTTCTGAGAAAAGTTACTCCGTGTGAAAGTTAAAAGATTTGAATATTCAGTTTCCGCTGTTTTTCTTTCCTTCAAAGCTAAATAGTGAATTGGTAGGTCCCTGAAACTCGCCATCTTGTTAGTCACACACTTTTCTGGTGACAAAATCAAAGCTTTTTTTAAAAGTATTTGAAGGGGAAAAACGCCAAAATGGCGCGAAATAGCCAAATCTGGACACTCTGGACGTTAGTATTAAATACAACATATCTGTGAAGTTTCAAAAGTGTGCCACCAAATTAAAAAAAAAATGGTACCATGCAGAATATCTACCCTAGCTATTTTGTAATTTTTGATATTTTACGATTTTTTTATTCATACAATTTAGGATACTATAACATGTTAAAATTAAATGGTGAAAATGTTCTTCTTGGCAAAACGAACGAATTTAGGGTAATAAAATTAGGTTTCCTAGAAATAAAAAAAATTACATAGAGTAAAAGATGACTATGGTTTGAAAAACTAAGATTTTATTTTTACAATATACATTGGCACACCCGAAATTCATTCTAAAATTATTATATACATGAGGAAAGTAATATATATGCGCATAGGGAATACTGTGTAAAAATCTTCCACCCACATTAATTACTCTTTAAGTATATCGTCGTTCAAAGTACAAAACCGCGTATCATCATTCTGAAAAACCGCATAACTGACATTTTTTGCCAAAAATTGGATTTGCTCACCGAAGCTCTTGGCGCAAGCCTTAAGTATTCATCCGCCCTGAAATATAATAGCCAGAAATGCGATTGCTTTATAAAAGAGAAACAATTTTGAAATATGAGTATTTTTACTCTCTACAAAAATAATTTATGCAACCTAACATTATCTTGATATGCTGTTTTGTACTTTAAACCACGATATGACTTTTAAGTGAAATCCTGCGAGTAACCGTGGTAGCTGACTGTTACTACGTTTATACGCATGCATAAGTCGCTTTAATTCATTTCGCCGCGATTCAAAACATATGTATAAACTGAATTTCAATTCGCTTTGAAAGAGCGAAGTGTTTTGGCTCACACTCCATTTCAAATCGGTAGTTTATTTCTCCAGACAGTTAGAAAGAGTGTATAAACACCGCTCTCAGTCAAAGGGAATTGGAGAACAGCTGTTCCGCTCAAATTCCAAATAATCGCATCAGTATTTAAAAGCGAATTAATAATAATCGTTCTTTTCTTTAGCACGATTATATAATGCCGAATAAAACTAGATTTTTATCACTTTCCATTATGTTAACTTATAAAATGTCAAATGAAAACAGCGAATTTTGTTTGCTTTTGAAGACGGTTACTTTGATGCCGATATAAAGCCGTAAGCATAAACACTAGAGCGAAATGTGTACGGTGTCAATGCGTTTTCAATTAAGTCGATTATTGTGTGCGTATAAACGTAGTATGTGTATGGTACTACGAGGCGTATGCGTTACATACACAACTACGGGTATGTGAGCACGAGTTGGTTTTTATACCCGAGCGCACTTGTGCACAAGGGTATATTAATTTTGTTCACATAACGGTTGTTTGTAACAGCCAAAACGAATCGAGATAGATATAGACAAATGTATACATAAATGCTCAGAATGAATAGAGAAATCGATTAAGCCATGTCTGTCTGTCCGTCCGTCTGTCCGTCNTTTCCGTTAATCCAAGTTAGGTTGGTATTGAAAATGGGCGACATCGGACCACGCCCACTTCCCATATAACGGTAATTTCCAGAAATACGAAAACTGCGATATTTTAGTAACTTTTGAAGATAATTCACTCAAGATTGATATTTACAATAAGTTTCAGACGAAAAATAAGAATATAATAAATTTTTGGAAAATGGGCGTAGCCACGCCCACTTATGGTTACATGTGTATATCTTGGTAACCGCTGCACCAATTTCTTCCAAACTTGGCACAGTTGTTGACCTTGGTACACCATACCAAATGACCGAAAATTGTTTTAATCGGACAATAACCACGCCCACATCCCATATAACGGTAATTTAGAGAAATACAAAATCTTCGATAAATCAGTAAATATTGAAGCTAATTTATTCAAAATTGATGCTTGCAANTTAATCGGACAATAACCACGCCCACATCCCATATAACGGTAATTTAGAGAAATACAAAATCGTCGATAAATCAGTAAATATAAAAGCTAATTTATTCAAAATTTATTCTTGGAACAATTCTTAACCAAGAAATGCGTTTATGATAAAATTTTGGGAACCGCCCGCTTATGATCACATATATGTATCTCGGTAACCGTTCTACCAATTTGTACCAAACTCGGTATGGTTATTGCGCTTGCCACATATAAGCAAAACATCAAAAATTATTGAAATCGGTCTAAAATTGAGGCCGTTTTTCATATAACGGTAAATTTCAGAAATACTTGAAACTTCAATATTTCGAAACTTAAGGACGCTAATTTACTCGAAATTGATACACCCCGGCTTACCATCTAGCGGAAGGNGGAAAGGTGAAAGGTGATATTTAATACTTGCGCCGGGTATTTAATGTTCGGCTCCACCCGAACTTAGACTTTCTTACTTGTTTTCTTTACTTTTTTTAAGTAAATCTTTTTTAAGTTTTCATTTAAATACAATTCCGCGGTGGAATCTCGTTCTTTACGCAAAACGGAAGATAATGCATTGTCTAAGATAAATGTGCCACAATTTTCGATCAATAACACGTGAGATTTGCTCATATGAGAAATTGATTTGACCAAATGCAGATCGAGCTAAGAAGCATTTCGAGCATCTAAATGCATTTAATTCTGAAAGTACACAGTACCACCACAATACTCAATGCCATAAAAACGTAGGTAATTCGTGGCTGTAGCCGCAACCGCCGCTGTTAAAGGATTGTCCTAATTGAGCTGATTTGTGAAAGGATTAAACAAACTCGAAGCCAAGAAGAAATTAACAGGGGGTCCCACAAAATGTTGTCCTCTCCCAACTACTATTTAAGTTCTACAATATTTCTACTATAATATACTTAATATAGAAGTACAGTGAAATATCACATTAGCGGATGTTGATGGGCACCTACTTTTGTCCGTCCATGAGAGATGTCCGCTTATGGGAATTCCGTAAGAAATAATATTAAAATTCGATCTTTAAAAATTGAAATTGCGGACTTCTAAATTAAATTAATATTTATTCTTCAATAGAGAGAAACGAATGCATTAAAAGTAAATTAAAATGTATGCCGTTTTCTTTTCTACCGACAAATCCAATTGCCCGCTTCGCTCAAACAGCAAGAAGAGGGAAACGAAATAATATTTCTTGAAAAAAAATATCTTTGAATATGAAGGTTTTTTTTTGTATACTATACATATCGCGCGTTTAATAATAAAACGAAGTATTTCAAAATTTCCATTTTGTGGGAAAACGCAATCAAAGTTTTATCATTTCATACAGTTGGTATACAAAAAGGCTGATAGCCGCTTGTCTATCGAAGTAGCGGAGCTCTAACAAGCAGCCAATTTTTTTTTCAGTCAGATGTTGACTCCTGCGTTTGTACATATGTATGTATATCGCACGTTTAATAATATAGAGAAGTAACTCAAAATTTACGTTTTTGGATATAAGACACATATCGTCGCCATATTTGGGAAGTTTGGTTATCTGTTAGACTGACCATATTCTACTTATAAAGCTTATTAATTGCATAATGAAATCTCCAAAAACGTAAATTTTGAGTTACTTCTCTATATTATTAAACGTGCTATATAGATTCATATGTACAAACGCAGGAGTCAACATCTGACTGAAAAAAAAAAATTGGCTGCTTGTTAGAGCTCCGCTACTTCGATAGCCAAGCGGCTATGGTATCACAACGGACCCACTGGGTCTAAGTCTGCCCCTCTCCTACGTTGGATGACGGCAGCCGCTTCAGCCTAACCTAACATAGAACTTCGCGTCCGCTTATGGGAGATTTTTTTTTCAGAATTAGACATATTTGAGTGTCCCCGTCCGTTTACCGGAAAGTCCGTGTATGAGGGAGCATTTTATATTGTTCGCTTCCAAGAATGTGTCCACTTATAGGAGATGTCCGCTTATTAGAGCGTCCGCCTATGAGAGCTTTCACTGTATATACCATGAAATAATAAAAGCTGCACTTTTTTTTAAGTAAACATTAAACAAACATATCGATGAAAGCTTTATTATTTCTCCTTGCAAAAGCCACTACTGGATCCGTCCTTGGTTTAACAGAGGTTGAAGTCAGGGAGTGGCAATATACATAAATATATCCAAATTACAATCCGATAGTAAGTTCTGAACCAACACTCAACCAATAATAGCTAAGACTTCCGAATATCTATTTTAATTAAAGAACAAATACAAATACATACATACAGGTACATATGCACTACGTAGCCACTCATTATACTGCATTCTAAATAATTTCTCCTCATTAAAAGTGCTTTGACCTTTCAACCTCGACAGCAATGACCTTTTTATGATTCTATGTACCAAACGCATACACAAATAACGGCATACACACACACGCACGTAAAATCAGGCTACATTAAATTGTTACATACACACACATACTAAATCTTGCTAAGTGAACAATATCTTATCTCTTTTCCGCCATTCGATCACATATTTCCACACATTAAGCGACGACCGCAAATATGCGTACCTACATGCGTGCGTGCGTGCGTACATACATTCATACACCTTCCACCAGGCAGGTATCTATTTTATCTACAAACATGAATGCTTCTACATCCCACACACGCTCACGTGATATGCCGTAACATTGGTTAGAATGTATAGCTGCCAACAATTTCAACAGCCACTTGCTATGCGTTATACATCATACAACCATATGTGTTAGGGATGTTAATTTTTCAGCTTTTTCTGATCTCGGGGGATTTTCGGGATGTCGTTATCACAACCCCGGGATCACGGGACTTAGATATTCATTACTTTTCAACAACTTAAATCGAAAAAATTGCTTCTATATTGTTTGAGAAGCTCTCTTACCATAACATAAATAATAAATAAATGGGCTTGAAATAAATTTTTCAACCGACTTCCAGAAAAGGAGGAGGTGATCAGTTCGTCGGAATATGTTTTTTTTTATGTATGTTATCGCATAACTTTGGACCACGATTTCAATAATTCGTTTTGCATCGGAAAGGTAGTGTCTCAGTGGAGATCCCATACTAATCTGGTTTAGATCCGATCATTGCATCATGATATATATATATATGTATATGTTTTTTTTTGCTAAAAATTACTTGTTTATTTGAAGTGTCGTTTTTTTCTCTCTGACGTCAGGATTTATTTTAAAGGGTTTTGTGATTTCAAAGATATGATTAATTCCAAAAAGTATTTGAAAAATTCAATGCAATGTAGAATAAAAATATGGGTACCAAATGCAAGAGGAAATTTCTTTAGAATTAAAAAAAATTCAAATTTCATGGATTCACAAGGACTAATAGGTAATTTTTTAAGCTGATAAAGTTAGAAGGACGAAATTCGAGGATGTGATCGAGTTTATATAGTCTTTAACATATAAGTTTTTCAAAAACAAATATTTAGAAATTTCAAGGATAAAATTTTAGAATGAAATTTTCAATATTTACCAGCCCTTCTGCACCAAAAGCTTGAATATGTTTAAATTCTACAGGATTTCCTCTTTAATTTGATACCCATACTTCTTCTCTAAGCACATTTCTCTGAATTTTTTAAATCAGTTTTGAATTACTGACGTCAGAGTGAACAACTAAAACGCAATTTTACTATATTTGGCCCAGGGTTTCGCCAATATATTGATATTTGTGTTTAAAATTTACTATCGCACGGTGTTATATGTATAATGGGCTAGTCATTTATAAAAAAATATTAATTATTAAATAAAAACAGAAATATAACCAATACTGGTCAAGAAAAGGAGTTTCTATTATTGCCATCAGTGCAAATTACAAATCCCGAAAATCCCGGGATTATTCGCCAAGAATCGCAAGATTTTTGGGACCTTAAAAAGGCCGGGATCCCGGGACACTAACATTTCTAATATGTATGTATGGATGTAAACACTCCGCACGCCGCATTTGCTTTTGTTCATCACACAGCTTTAGAGCTTCTGCCGCGCGGCATACGCATTGATAGCGGCGACGTCAACAGCAAACAACGGCGCGTTCAAGGCCCAAGTGCGGCGCGGTAGCAAGCGGTATGCGCAACAAACGCGCGCTGCGTTCTCAAATGATTTTATTTATCTTTTTTGTTTTCGAGAGCGAGTGCGTTATGCCGCGCTGCTACGTTCAGCTCTTTTTTCCTTTTCTACTTTTTATAATCATATTTTGTATTCATTTATTTGTTCATTTTTTCTTTGTTTTTCATGTTTGTTTCAGCTGTTTTGTGCGTATTTGTGTGTGAGCGCGTGCGTTTTACATACATACGTACAAACATTTAACCATTGTTCATTTCATTGCTAGCTTGCCGTGCTGTCGCCGCGCCGCGTCGCGTCGTGCCGTGCGCGCTCATTACCATTATTGTTGTTGATGGCGCATTTTCGGTTGATTTTGCCATTTGCTAGGCCTTGAACTCAACGCTCAGAGTTTATTGGCCGTTTTACTACAAATACCGTTTTTGTTGCTGTTACTTTTATTAATTTTAGCGGTACTATTTCGCTATGTGTCTGCCGTGTCTAGGTTTTGCTTTTTTTTGTACTTTTTTTTGCGTTTTTGTGCTTTTACATTCACTTCCACTCCGCTGCGCCGACTGCTATGTATTTGAGTACATTGCTAGTTCGGAATCTTAGTTGGTCATTTGCTTAGTCAATTCAGTGGTTGAAGGTAAGCCCTTTTCCCTTTTCGCCTGCCGTCCTTTCGTAAATACTTACCTTGGCACTGTAGCTTAGTTGTTGTGGCGCTGCCGCGGTGAGGCGCTCGCCCTTATTTTTGCCGCGCGCAGCTGCTGCCATTTCGTTCAGGTATTTTGCATGTATATGTATTTGCAACGGTTTATTTGCTATAACAGTTGGTGCCTCTCCCTTCTTTCATTTGATCTCGTTTAAATAAATTCAACCTGCTTCGATTGTGATTGGAAAGCAAGTGCGAGGCTCCGTCAATCTAAAGCTCTGCTGTAAATACTCGGATGTATCGAATGTATGTATGGAAATGAAATGCCATTTATTTTCTTAATACAGATTTTAGAATTGTCAGTGTGTTTAACAAATCGAGCGCAACACAACAAATGGCCACCAGTCACCCAGCTCATTGGCATTGTGCTGCTTTTAGTGTTTTTTTTAGTGATTTTTATTGTTGTTTTATTTATTTATTTTTATATGTATGTACATATATATTTTAGTCACCTCATTTGTATGTAGGTTGCAGTGCGAGGTGCGTGTGCGTGCATTGCCGACCTTGAACTGCGCACCTTTCGGTAGGCTGTTTTTTTACACTTTTTCCGAAAAGTTAACGGCTTTTTAAGTAAATAAAAAAGTCTTATATCGAACGGCCGCAATATTGGCAATAGAACTGAGTGGTTTTTGTTTATTAATTTAATTTTTTTTCCAATATCCAATATTGTGCTGGCCGTGAATGTGATTTTGAAGAATGATAGAAATGAAACTGAATGCCACACCTATTCATTTCGTTAACTAAANTTTCCAATATCCAATATTGTGCTGGCAGTGAAGATGGTTTTGGAAAATGATAGAAATGAAACTGAATGCCACACCTATTCATTTCGTTAACTAAAAAGCGAACTAAGGTGAAAAGAAATACATACATACACTAAAAATACATAAATATTAGACTGAGTCAAATAAAATCACAGTTTCGTGGTCGGTCACAAAAAATAATTGCGGCAAAATTTCTATCTTTCAGTTAGCGCTCGCAAAAATGTAAAATTTTAACCAAAAGTATTTTTTCCGCTACTTTTTTAATAAATAATTAAATATGACAAATAAAAAAACAATCTTGTAGCACATTAATGGCAACATTCTGCCATCTTGGATTTTAGTTTTTTGGTTTTTTTGCAAGCTTATTTTGCATTTTTCGTGTAAAATTGTTTATAAAAATTTGTAGAAAATTTTATATCCCACATGTTTTTTATACAATGTTAAAAAGATATATACATATTTTTTATTGTAAATAATTAGCAAAAACTGCGAACAATTTTTACATTCAGGCAGGTTCTGCANCAAATTTGTAGAAAATTTTATATCCCACATGTTTTTTATACAATGTTAAAAAGATATATACATAGTTTTCATTGTGAATAATTAGCAAAAACTGCGAACAATTTTTACATTCAGGCAGGTTCTGCAATTCTCTTCCGAGTTAATTTCAACCCCTGCTCATTTGACTTCAAAGCGCATTTTATTGAAATTCACGCGGAAGTTAATTGCAGAACCCGCCTGATTGTCATGGTTTTCGCCATTTTTCAACAATTTCTGTTGAAAATACGTAGCATTTTAAATTTTATTCTCCACAACTTTTGTACGAACATCTTTTTTGGACGACGCTTAGACCACGACCGGGAACGTGCCAAACAGTTTTTTGCTACTCATTTACAATAAAAAATGTTTTTTTTTAACCTTTCATATAAAAAATGTGGGAAAATAAATTCTCTAAATTTTTTTTACGAAAAAAGGAAAATAAGCTTGCAAATCGTAAGAAACCCCAGAAAAACCTAAAATCCAAGATGGCGGAATGTTGCCATATGAATAGGGCTGCCAGATATATCTGTTGTCAAACCGGGACACTTTAGGGAGGGCCTCTCGCTCCCTTCTCTTTCATTTCGACATGGGAAAAGATGTAGTGAAATTTTATTTTGACAGACAAAAACACTTTGAGCGCTTTGAGCGACCTCTAAATAAATTTTTGATTTCAAAATAAAAAAATAGGGGTATACTTTTTTTCGATATAGAACAATCCTAGGGGGTGAGAGCATAAAAGTTCCGACTTTACACCCTAATGAGCATACATACTTACATATGTATACATACAAAGATTTGCACATTCGCTCATAAAAATGTTTGAGCGAGTTACTTGCCGTTTGAGCGAGGGGAGTGCGAAGGCTCAAAAGTCAAGCACTACCGAAAATTAGCAAACATTGAATTACTTAAGTCAACAAAACATTGTATGTACATATTTATGTATGTATTATATACGTAAGTACGAGTACATACAATAAATAAATGAAAGAGAAAAAAAAATATATATATAAGAAAAAACCCACGCGATAGAGCCTAAGTTGTTTTTGGAGCTGAACGCAGACAGAACACGCATAGAATTTGATACTTTGCTTGCTTAGTGTCATCGAGAAGGGCTGAAAAGTAGGAAACAAATAAAATAAAAAGCAGCGAAAGTAAAAATCCAANGCGATTACAAAAAGCAAAATATTTACATATATTATGCATACATATCGATGGTCCTCTGCAATAACGACACACTTCAAATTTCAAAAAATAAAAACTCTTACCGAGAACGATCAACTTTTTTGTATCTGGCCAAGGACTGTCACTCCAGCATCACTCCCCAAAATATCTTTGGGAAATTTGTATGCTGTTACAAAAACAGCAACGGTGTACAGACTAGCCATCAACGGCATGCATAAAAAGCTCGTCAGCACTTTCTGCGACACTCCACCAACCGAAGACAGTGAACTTCAGCTGCCATCCGCATACTCCAGCCCAGGCATGTGCCACCACGACAACAAAGCCCTCTCTGCCCACATGGTCCAACACCGTCGAAACAGCACGTTTCCGAGACTTACCGTTAATTGAGCTTAACGATAACGATTGATGGACAAACCGATTTAGGTGGTGCTTTTAAGTGCCGCTACAACAACAACAGTGACTTTAAATCGATACCTGAGTGGGATCGAGCTATCTCGGCCGCCAGTTCGAAAACGCCCTATCTCAGAAAATTTTTCATGAATGCCATACTTCAGAATTTTACTCAAGAACGGCCTATTTCAGAATTTGGTTGATGAACGCCTTATCTCAGAATTTGGTTGAACAACGCCCTATCTCAGCACATTTTCAATGTATTTTTTTCAATGTGGTTTTACGTGACTACCATTTGAGAAAGGAACTCGAAACGTTTTTGTTTCATTGTATGCAAGAATTTATTAAAAATTAAGTTTTTCGCGATTTTTTTTTCATTTTGGAGACTTCGAGATTTTCTGGAACTTTATTTGAGAACTTTCAAGATTTTTGATGACTTTTTGTGCTTACTGTTTTGGATTCTCCGAAAATTTTAAGTTGAACCGTACATTCAAATTTTTTTCAATTTTTTTTAGCAAAGTTTTTTGATTTTACAGTTAATTTACTTGTTTACTGGTAAGTAACAAAAACGTTTGTACTAAAGCAGTTTTCATTGCCTATGCTATTCCGAACTCAAGCTTCATATGTTGAATTTTCCCGGGTTTCGTTTTAGTGTCCCGGTTTTTGATTTGGTTGCACAAATTTGAATAAAAGTTCAAAAATCACTACACTAAGAGAAAAAACGCGTTGTAATATTCAGAAAAATGTTACGAATTCACTGAGCGAAATAACGCATAGTAAACATGAATATTTTCTATTTGATTATCGTTTAAAAATGTTCGTATTTAAAAATAAACTGAACATTTAAATGCACATTTACATGTCTGGCTGTAGCTGAGTGCGCTACGATACTTGCCACAATTTGCTAATTTCCAGAGGGTCAGGGTTCAATTCCCATTACAACCAGCATGGAATTTAAATATTTTTTAACTTAATTATGAAAAAGCAATCGGTAATTGCAAATCGCTTCACTTTAATATGGCTGTATTTGAATTGAATATTTCTATACTAAATACTAAAATTTGTATACTTAAATGTATTACGAGTTGGGTTGGTGCTCTTTCATATGCGCATTTTTTTAATTTAGCACGCTTTTTTAATTCTAAACTTCTCTGCACAGAGTTTTACAATTATATTGAGGAAAAGACAGAAGTTTTGAAACAAGTTCACAGCAACGGAAAATATGAGTGATATTTTAATGTTATCTTGTACTTACATTTTTTTCTTTCATGAAACCTAGAGTACTTATAAGTACAGTGCCGTACAAAATTATTGGCTCGGAGGCTCTTTCATCAGATCACAATTTCTAATCAGATATTTTAGAAAAATTTTGAAAATGTAGCTTTTGACCCAGTTAATAAAGTGCAAGTCTGAAGTTGCCAGCAAATTTCGTGGGTTTTTTAGCATTTATTTTTTTTTGCTGACAGTGTCTTCCGTATAAAAGGAATTATCGAACATAGTTTGTATGGAAGAAACTCTCAGTAAAAACAATACCAACAAGTAAGAAAGTCTAAGTTCGGGCGGGGCCGAACATTAAATACCCGGCGCAAGTATTACATATATGCCTTTTCACCTTTCCGAAAGCTACAGCTACATGGTAAGCCGGGGTGTATCAATTTTGAATAAATTAGCGTCCTTAAATTTCGAAATATTGACGTTTCGAGCATTTCTAAAATTTACCGTTATATGAAAAGCCGTAATTTTAGTCCGATTTCAATAATTTTGAATGTTTTGCTTTTATGTGGCAAGCACAATAACCATACCGAGTTTGGTACAAATTGGTAGAACGGTTACCGAGATACATATATGTGATCATAAGTGGGCGGTGCCACGCCCATTTTCCAAAATTTTATGATAAGCGTATTTCCTGATAAAGAATTGTTGCAAACATCAATTTTGAATAAATTAGCTTCAATATTTACGGATTTATCGAAGATTTCGTATTTCTCCAAATTACCGTTATATGGGATGTGGGCGTGGTTATTGTCCCATTTTTTAAATTTTCGGCCATTTGGTATCCTGTACCAAGGCCAATAACTGTGCCAAGTTTGGAAGAAATCGGTGCAGCGGTTGCCAAAATATACACATGTAACACTAAGTGGGCGTGGCTACGCCCATTTTTCAAAAATTTATAATATTCTTATTTTTCGTCTAAAAGTTATTGCAAATATCAATTTTGAGTGAATAATCTTCAGTAGTTACTAAAATATCGCAGTTTTCGTAT
>NW_016161483.1:16253-50804 GCF_001687245.7 Rhagoletis zephyria
GTCACCGCTTAATCGATTTCTCTTTTCATCCTGATCATTTATGTATACATTTGTCTATATCTATCTCGATTCGTTTTGCCTGTTACAAACAACCGTTATGTGAACAAAGTTATAATAAATACCCTTGTGCACAAGTGCGCTCGGGTATAAAAATCAACTAAAATTTAATGGGCTGCAAAACTTCATTTTGAAATTTTTATAAAAAGTCTGATTAGAATGTTGCCAATTTGTATGCAAATTTATTGAATTTTCCCGAGTTTACACAAAGTTTAACAATTTTATTTTTAGGTTTTTTCATATATTTAGTATAAACTGCATTTTTATAAAGAATAAAAAAAGGTTCATGCATTGTGAAAAATTCTCTGTGCTTTAGTTGTGATAAGTTGTTTTGTTTTGTTGGCGTACGTTGTAATGATCTCATGATCTCATGTTTTTATTTTCCATGTATTTTGTATGGGGAACAAACAACTTTTCGTGGAAATGGTATGGAATTCTTGAAAATCAATATTTTTCGATCGGAAGACTCTGTTTCTCTTCAACAAATTCCCAATAATAAAACCCAATTATTTTTTTAACAATTTTTTCTTAGTAACTATATTTTATAGGACCGCCAAAAATCCTAGAAAATGCCAGAAAATGCAATGGGGGCATAAATAAAAAATCTTCATTATTAAAAAATGATTAAATAAATAATTGGATATTGTTATTGGAAGTCTCCCGAAGAGAACCAGAGTTTTCCGATCGAAAAATATTGATTTTCAAGAATTCCATACCATTTCCACGAAAAGTTGTTTTTTCGCCATACAAAATACATGGAAAAGTTGGAGCGCTTTGAGCGACCTCTCAATACTTTTTGGTTTCAAAATAAAAAAATAGGGGTATACTTTTTTTCGATATACAACAATCCTAGGGGGTGAGAGCATTAAAATTCCGACTTTCCTTATTTTGGACCACCCTTATGCTCATGCATACTTATGTATGTGCTTGCATATTTTTCGGTATTTTGTTTGTGCACTTTTTCGTTTTTTGTTTTATTACACATTTGGTGCGGCACAAGGACAAACGCTGCCTATGCTAATGAACTCTCATCCTGTCGAAATTGTAGTGTACGAGTATATCATGGTTGTTGTAGGTTTTTGTTGCTTACCACTCGTACAAACTGCGACTGTTGCTATGTAACTTGGTTTGTGTTTTTGTACGCACGCAAACAATGTTTTTGGGGTTTTTTTTTTNGAAATTGTAGTGTACGAGTATATCATGGTTGTTGTAGGTTTTTGTTGCTTACCACTCGTACAAACTGTGACTGTTGCTATGTAACTTGGTTAGTATTTTTGTACGCACGCAAACAATGTTTTTGGGGGTTTTTTTTAATATAATTTAATTTTTTTCCTCTTCTAATTTCATTGTTGCGTAGCAAAAGCGTAAAGAATGCCGAGAAGGAAAGCAAAGAGAAAACTTTTAGCAAAATGTGCAAATATTTTATTTATATATGCGCAACTTTGCTGTGCTTTCTTCTTTGCATACTGATTGCAGTAACTTATTTATGTTGTAGTAGTCAAGATTTAAGGTCAAGCGGGTGTGGAAATTTCAGCAGAGAGTTATCTACCGAACACTTTGATGTGGTAAACATGAACGCTCTCGAAAAAGTGCTCCCAATGGTTGCATGTATGGATCGATCGTAGGGGACTATGGACAGACTAATAATGCTTTGATTATATTAAAAAAAAAAAAGTTGTAGCGAAGGATTTCGTCAAAGCCAGTCAATGAGATATTTATATTTAAAAAACTAAAAAAAAAAATATATACCTTGTTTATATAAAACGCTTTGACCCAGTTCGCTGTGATTCAAAACCATACTTCAATACGCTCAGAAATTCTAAAGTGCGTTGCCTCGAATTTGTTTTCAAATCGCTTTTTTATTTCTTACATCGGTTAGAAAACAGGTATAAATACATCACTCATTTCACACGAAGTGAAAAAGGCTGGTTTTCTTTATACAGCCTGTTTTAAATTTGAATTATTATTATAACAAATTTCAACTCTTGTTCGCTTCAATTTCGGCCCACTGCGCAAATTAATTATTTAAGAAATATCGAATAAAGATAACAAATTTTCTTTACCTATGAAAACGGTTTCAGTGCGTGCGCTATAACGCTTGAAAGAAATATGTGTTGAGTCAAATCAGGTTTTTGTTAATGCGGTTCTTGCGTAGGTATAAACAAGATAATAGTATTTCTTGAAGCTCTTTAATTTGACATCCATCTTTAATATTTCATAAAAATATAGTTCAATTAGACTTCTCAAATAGGTGGCAACCCTATTCAAAATATTTCCAAACTACTACCTTCTTAAACCTCTTTTGTATGACACCCTTATAGCGATACCTTATTCATTTACCAAATTCCTTTAATTAAAATTGAATTGCATTTTTTTTAACATGTGGCAACCCTCCTATGCGTAGTTAAGTTATAAAGCCTTTTCAAAACCATCTCGATTGATACCCATAATTAATAATTGATTTAACTTTTTAATGAATTTGAGCTTAATTTCTTAACAGGTGGCAACTTTTTTCGAAAAAGTAAAACCTTCTTGGACATCCACACCCTAAGCCCTTTAATTTGGTACCTCACTTTTGAAAATCGAACGTACGGTGCGGATCTGAGGGCATTGACTAGTAAATAACTTGAGTTGAATTATTTAACAGGTGGCAACTCTTTTCTAAAAAATAAAACCACTTTGCACATCTACAGGCCAAGCGCTTTAATTTGACACCCCATTTTTGAAAATCGAATGAACGGTGCAGATCTTTTATGCTGCACAAAAAATGCCTTCGCGTATTATATATATAGATAGTTAATTCTTTAACAAAGACCGAATAAATCCAGGTTTTAAACTATGTTCAATATTAAAAAAGATCAACAAACTTTCGTAAAAATTTCGAGCTTTTATTTTAAACTTCTTAGAAAGATTTTGATTGTGCAGTTTTGTAGCGCGCTCAATTTTAATAGAATGTAGTGTAAGCTTGAATTAACTANGTTATATATAGATAGATAGTTAATTCTTTAACAAAGACCGAATAAATCCAGGTTTTAAACTATGTTCAATATTAAAAAAGATCAACAAACTTTCGTAAAAATTTCGAGCTTTTATTTTAAACTTCTTAGAAAGATTTTGATTGTGCAGTTTTGTAGCGCGCTCAATTTTAATAGAATGTAGTGTAAGCTTGAATTAACTAGGACCTACCGTTGATTTTTGGCAATTTTCCTGAAGGTGTTGGCTCATTTTCTCCATATAAAAAAAATCATCGAATACGCTTCGTATGGAAGAAAATGGCTGACCCTGTCAACAAAAAAAAAAAATGTCAAAAAGGAACGGTAATTCCTAGCTACTTCAAACTTGCGCTGCATTGTACTAAAATTGAATGGGCTACAAAACTGGATACTCAAAATATTTCTAAGAACTCTAGTTAAAACGCTCAACAGTTTTACGAAAGTTAGTGGATTTTTTTAATGTTGCACAAAGTTTGAAACTTGGATTGAATCGGTCTTTGCTAAAGAATAAACTATAAGTTTATAAAAAAATAATTAAAATTAAGTAAGAAAAAAATAAATTGTTGAAACTTGTCAGTATGTGGTATATTACCTTAAGCGGAAAACAAATTGTGACACTAATAATATATTTTTTTTTATTAATTCTGCAGAATTTTCTCTTTCATTTGGTAGCCATGTTACTGGATTCTTTTGCAACCGAGCTACAAAAGAAGGGTGTGTTCAGAAATGCATCAAACATCGGTCTCTTTAATTTTTAAACTATAACTGATAACACGATTACCGAACGTGACATTTGCCAAACAAAAAGATAAAATATTAAATGAAAAAGTCGAAATTAAAAAAAAAAAATATGTTTTTAGATATTTGCAGAGTACACAATTATTAAATTTTACGAAAATTTATATAGAGGGGTTAATGGGCTCGCTCATTACGAACCTATTGTCAGATTTTGAAAAATCATAATGGTGGATCCAATATGGCGGATGACTTATATGTAAAAAGGTTTAAGTTTTTATGCAGCTGTAGACAGGGAAGGGGGGGGTTGTGGGGGGTGGTCATGGAGTAGCTGATTACGAATCTGAAACCAGATTTGAAATATTCAAAATAACAAGTACAATATGGTGGATGACTTTAAAAAAAATATATATATATAACATTTTTGTGAAACTTTTTATTGTGTGGTTTTTGGGGTAGCGGATTACAAATATGAAGTTAGATTTGGAAAATCTAAAATCGACACAGCGGAAAATGTAGAAGATCTGCGACCTTGTCAGATGTTTTTTTTTTGTTTTTTATAGAGCATCCGGCTCAGCAGATCCCTTGATTTCAAGCAAGAATGCAAACAAATAGTCTCCAGAAAGCATAGCTTTACTTGAAGTTCCAAATCACACGGAGACTAATAAAATTGATTCTGATGATAGTTGTTCTTCCGAAAAGGAAAGGAATAAGAAAACTTAAAAAAAAGATACACACACACACACACAAAATAAAATAAAAATTTGGAAAAGATAAAAATAAAAAAGGGGTCTGAATATTAGCCCTGCATTGGTCGTAGGCAAATTGCAGGCGTTACAGTAATAATTCGGATTCGTTATAAAGGTATTGTTGTGTACTTTGGTCAGAAAATATTATCACAGTACACATAAGCTCAAGATATGTACCATTCATTCCGGCGTATTCCGGAATAGGGTTGCCACCTAAATGTTGGAGTACAAAATTTCCTTAATAGATATCGAAATCCAATTAATTTTTATTACCAAAATATTTTTTTAAAGATATCAAAATCTTGAAAACTTTAAAAAGTATATGCACTGCGGGTAAAGCTCGATCAACTTGGTGCTTTGAAATAATTAAACTTAATTTTCACAATTTTTACATTTAAAAATCTAAATTTTTCATTGAATATGTTTTTTGTTTAATTTTTTTTAAACGAACTTTTAACGCAAATAAAAACATGAATTTTATGTCGAATATATTTTGACCTCAGCGCCATCTGGCGGCTCCATTTTTTGCAATTCAAAGGAGTGAATTTCAACTCTTGCCAATTTGAAATCAAAGCGACTTTAATTGACATTCACTCGCAAGTGAATTGCAGAACAAGCCAGATAAATGCGGCTTTTCACAATATATCGACCCTGGCGCCACCTAGCGTGACCATTTTTGCAAAAATATTTCTGCTAACCTAACCAATATGTATGTATGTTATAAAAAGCTGCCAAACTGCCTTTCTATGAGTTTTCTTTTTTTCCCCGGTAGACCTTCCTTTGGAAACGCCCATATGGAAATATTTTTGTGCTTTAAAACGGAGTATGAAATCTTGAATTTTTCATTTGGTAAAGGGCCAAAAAAATATATCCATAAATATATGCAAAAGAAAAAAAACGGTTTTTAAGTTATGGTATTTTCCAAAAAACTATTCGGGCATGAAAAACATGAAGGGAATTCCAAAAACTACATAAAACTCACTTAAGCAAAAGAAAATAATTATTGCAAATGAAATTAACTTCCGTACAGGAAGAAGGAAAATGATTAATTGATAATTTTTTTGCAGACCGCGATCGCGAATGTGTATAGAAACAACAGTGTGTTAGGGTGTGTTTTTCATATTGTTTTTTGCTTTTTCATTTTAACACGTCCTTTAAATAATCATACACGATTTTCATATGTAATTACATATTTATGCAAGTTTCAGGTTGCATACATTACCTTCCTTCCCAAAACTATGTACAACACATACTTCCCTCTACTGCGCTTACCTTAAACATACACGCGCACTCATTTTTGCTCTGCACAAAAGTCACAGTGGCAGTGCATTGCTCCTGTCTGTCTGCTAGTTGGTGTTTTTGTCGCTGTTGTTGGCGCTTTTTTGTTGTTGTTGGTGTCGATTGTTGCCCCAATATAACCCTTCCGCTTGAGTGCAATTACTTGCAAAAATGGTGATGGTTGTGGCGAGCAAATGCTTTCATTGTTGTTGTTGCTGCTGCTGCTACTTTAACTTCTGTGGTTTTTTGTCGCACTTTTTCAATGCTTTCTTTTACAAAAGCTTATGTAGGAAATGCATACAGGCGAAAATGTCTACATGCTTAGATATATATATATTTACACATGTATGTACCGCAAACAGGTACCCGATGGCAAGGGTACTGACATAGTGCACATGCGTATACTTGCATAAATATGTATGCAAGTTTGTGTAAAATTTATTTTTATACGAAAGAGAATGTGCCCTATAGGGAAAATATTTGCACGAGAATGAAAGAAAGCGTTTGGGAAACTTATTGGATTTTTTATGTTCGAAAACTTATTTAGACAAGAAAAAACTTTTTGAATGATGACAAAATATGTACTTAATCCCAAACCGGCATTAAAGTAATGGCTCTCTTTGTGTGAAATCCACAATATTCGCATACATTGGGCACATATTCACAACATTTCTTCGAATGGGCCAAGGTCGACAGAAATCACTTGGCAAACAGGTTTGCCTTTTTGGTAAATTTTAAGTTGCTGAAAAGGATTGTTTTTTTCATTTTCGTAGATTTTTGTTAAAGTGTTTTGTTTATAAAAAAAAAGGAATAAAACTTTTCGTGTCAGCTTCAGTTTTCGTAGTTATCTTTTTATTCCAAGTCTACTTTATTGCATTCATTATCGAATGCAACTTTCTATAGACGTATGTACATTAATTTTACTGGAATCCTGGTGAAATTTTTATTGCCTAAATATTTTAAATAATTCTTTAATTACACACTAAGATTGTTCGCAAAAAATCAGCGCCTGTTTTTATAAATGGCAATTGTTGAATGAAAAAAGCACAAAAGATCGGCGAAAAAATTAAATCAATGGAAATTTTTAGCTGCATATTTTTGATTATTATAAACATCAATGCTATATAAAAATGCATACCCACAAATTTAAAAAAAAAATCAGAGAAGAAGTTTGAAATATTGGTTAAATTTGTTGAATTCTTCTAAATGTTATATATAGCTTGATTATTATGGACCTAGCTAAAGCGCAAACAATAATACATATTATACAAACAAAAAAATAGGAAAAAAAATTTTTACTTAAAAAAAATGTTTAATTACAAAAAATTCACCAAGAGATTTTTTGATTCACTGTAATTGTCTATAATAACTCCAATTGAAGTTTTTTCAAATGATAAGTTCCATAATAAACAATTTTATTTTTTATTGAAATAACTAAAAAATGGAACAAATGTATAGTTTTTATTAAAATAACTAAAAAGGTTATTGGTAGATGTTTTCCAGAATTGGTAGATTTTTTTTAAGAGGATGGTAAGTATTTTATTTCGTCAATGGCAACTCTGTTAACAAATCTCAGCTGGATTTGATGAAACGACGACAACAGTCATCAGTGCCCTTTACTTTTAAAGGTTCCTGCAGGGTACATTTACATGTTGCCAGTTCGTACAAAGGCAGCACAGTGCAAAAACAAAACACTGCGCACGAGTAGTAAGTACAATCGTCTGGTCGCCTGGTTGACGATGGTAAGTGAATGTCGATAATGAAGACGTTTCGGGCCTGCAAACCAGTTTTTTCCACCTCTTCCTGTTTCGACTGGCCTGACTGTTGCACTTGGCTATATGTTTGCAAAGCTGCTTCGACTGCAGATTGCCTGTTTGCTTGTGCTTGTTTTGTCTTTGATATAAGTTATTGTTGCTGCTTTTTACCTCTTCCTTATACTTTTGTAACATTTGAGTTCCTTATTCCTTTACAATATTTCGACTCTTTTGCCAGTTAAGCTACAGTAAGTAAGTACATGGATGGCAGACGACCAACTTTCTTGGCACTAAAATATATCAAACAATTCGGCAGTCAGGCAAACAGGCAGAGAAAAATAATATCAACAAACACATTGCAAAGGAAGTCAAAGACGTTCCCACACAAAAACAAAAAACATTAACACCAAGTACATTAATAAGAATGCCAAAAATGAGGGAAGCGGTGGGAGACGATGGTATTAGGTAGTGCAGCGTCTGGAAAGAAAAGAGGTGCAGCAGCAGCAGCAACAGCAGCAGCAACAGCAGCAACAACAACAACTTTGGTTGAAAAGAAAACTAAGTGCCGGGGTTCAAGGGCTGTGCGCACGAAGAAAAAGCGTCAATTTGGTGGGGCAGCAAGTGAGTTGGAGTGGATTGAAGTTGCTGCTCGCTCATCCGACCGCTCGCACAATGACGACGATGGTGATGGCGGCGACGTCGACACAGAGTGCAATGAACCTGTTAAGAGGTTGTGCTGCTTGTTTGTTGTTGTTGTTGTTGTTATTGCTACAATTGCTGGTGCTGCTACTGCCAGGCGGTTGACGATTCGAATGTGCAGTAAAAACAAGAACAGCGACAGCAAAAACAATAAACATCGACGACCAGGTATACTCGAGAGCAGCAGCAGCAGCAGCAGCATTTAGAAGTCAAAACACTATGTGGTTCAGCGGTCAACTTGACTTGGGAGTCGGAAGCGAAAATGCAAATAAGCGCACCGAGCACAAACTGACTTCAGTGGTGAACTTGAGGTAAATACATGCACTTGTGGCCACGCAAACCTTACCACCACTTAAAAAAAATATGAGATAGAATTTATAAAATTTTTTTATTCTTATAAAAATTATTATATAAACAATATATAAATAAGAGCTTCAAACTTTTTACAAAATTTAACAAAAAAATCCATCACATTTCCGTCAAAATTTCAAACTTTTTAATCAAAGTGTTGAGGAAAATTGCGGCAGTTTAATAGCCCATTTGATTTTTGAATTTTTGTATAAAAAAGTGCAAGTTTGAAATAGCTCAAAATTCTAGTTGATTTTTGACAATTTTTTGTCCTTACAAAAATTTTTTCCTCATATAAAAAGCGTTACATGGAAAAAACTGCCGATATCATCGGCAAACAAATTTTCAAAAATGATCAAGAATTTTCAGCCACTTCAAAATTGCACATTATTTTACTAATGCTAAATGGGACTTTAAACTAGTTTCGTCAAAATGTTGATTAAAAAGTTTGAAATTTTGATGAAAATCTTTCTAAATTTTGTACAAAGTTTGAAAATTTTATTTACCTCTACAATTTTTGTTACAGTGTGAGCTATATTAAAAAAAATAATAATTTTCTTATTAATTTAAAAAATTCTACTCATTTTTTTTTAAATGGTGATAAGGTTTGCATGGCCACAAGTGTATGTATGTAGATATATACTCGTAGCTATGTTATGCTCCCCGTGCGCCGACCTTCAAACTTATCGTCCAACAAAGGCAAATCATTGTCAGCTGTCAACAAAAGTTTACTATATGTTTGGATATGTGTGTGTGTTTTCAATAGCGTGTGGTTGTTGTTGCTGTTGTGCAGGTTGATGGTCGCTTGTTTTTTTTCGACGTTTTTGGTTTTGTTTATATTTATGGTTACCAAAATGTGTTGGAACAAAAGCAGCCACTTTGGCAGTAAAGAAGCTCACCAGGAGAGAGGAAAGAAAGTGAATGGCTTTTGGAAGAATTTTCGGATGTGGAATTTGGTAAGAAAATTACTGACACTTTGTTGGCCGATTGTAATGTAAGCAACTGTGTAGCTGTTGCTGAACAAGAGCATGTAAATTTAATGATTTTAGGGTTAATGCTTTGTTGTGGTCCATTGTTCATGCATTCATACATATGTTTGAAAATACATATGCACCTATGTATGTATTCAGTATCGAACATCATTCTAATAACGTTAACTTAAGTTTATGAAGAAAGTTTTCGGCTTCAAAAACCGAAAAAATAAATGGAACACATTGCCAGGTATTGTGGTCATGGAAAAGTCGGGCATACTGCTGAATAATCTTGATATATGTATACATATGTACACAAATATGTACATGTACATGTATTGATTTTCAAGAATTGTATTTTCCCCATATAAAATACATGGAAAACATCATGGGCTTTGAAGCTGTACTAAATACATATATATGTTTTTATTCTATTTAGAAAAATTCTAAGTGTTGAGAGCTTAACATTTTAAAATTTTTTGTTGGACCACCCTAATGTATCCACATACATATTTATCGAGCAGTTTTGTTATATTCATCGCTTTAGTTTTAGGTGTATGAATTAAAATCGATATTTAGTAATTTATCGATATCGATAAGTTCATCGATATTTAAAGTTTTAAATTTATCAATATTGTTATTGATATCTATCATTGTCGAGGTCCAATCTACATATCTTATCGATACTTCTGAAAAAAGTTTTTTATTCATCGAAATCATTATCGATAACCCATCTTATTTAAATTGCATGAAAAATAGTTTTCGTACGGCTAAACTTTACTTGCAACAATTGGGACGTCGATGATATCCAATTGACGCTGTGCCAAATGCCCCTTTTCAAGAGGTTTTTTGACGGGGCTAACCGTTTTCACATTGCAGACCTCCTTGCTAAATACAGCTGGATTTCATTGACTCTACATGAGTATTTTGAGCCTTGTGACAACGCCACGAGGGATTGCTCCGCGGGGCGCATCCATTTCAACTTACCAGCAACAGTTTTTTGCAATTTTTAAAGCCTTTTCCTTGACTTGCCACCGTCTAGGGCGCGCTTGAAAGATCTTCTTTCTCACGATTGTGTCGATTTCGGTTAACCCTAAAACTGAAGAGCGAATGCCCGAGTTCAAAGAAGACGAAACTGAGAAATAAAACGCTTTTATTTTTGCCGAAAATAAAAAATTATAGTTTTTATTCCACAAGTCAATAACTTATCCAACTGTGCGTAATAAAATTTTTCGTTCACTTCTCTCTTTTCGATTATGTGTATTCACTACGGGTAAATGTATTTTTGGGCAAAACTCGGGATAATACTGAGTATGTAGAAAAGTTAAAATATTTCCTTAACCATTTGAAAACAAAGTAAAANTTACTGAATATGTAGAAAAGTTAAAATATTTCCTTAACCATTTGAAAACAAAGTAAAATTTTGTTAACCCTTTCAGTATATTGGACATACTCTTTTTGTGCCTAAAGCTTTAAAGCTTAAATAAGAGCTTTTGTTTTTAAATAACAGTTGTTTTGAGAAAAGTATATCATTCTTCTCTGCCGCGTTTCTTTTATTGCATTTTTGGGATGCAGTTGAATGTGTTTTTTCACAATAGTGAAAAGTGTCACAAAAGTCGATAGTGGGCAGTGTCAACATATAAATTGTAATAAGACAGCCAAAAACAAAAAAAAGCAATCATATAGCTTTAAAATATCGTCGGTGATACTGCAAAACGGTCTATGTCTATGTATTAGTACCCTTGACACTTAGATGATCTCTTACTTGCACCGGAATGCATCTGCAAATCAAAACACCCTAATAAACGAATGACGAAACCGTCTACCTTTGCCTGATGAAGATGAACGATTGTCAGAAGCGATCAGATACAGCTAACAGATCAATTAAGCACCAGAGGTAATAAGTGATATAGAACGTTTTGCAGTATCACCGAGAATATATTCCGTAAAAGAGAAAATTAAAATAATTGACATCACTGCCCAGTTTTCCAACCTAGTACCACTCGTCAATATGTATAATGGACGCTAAGAGTTTTATACANCGCAGTATCGCCGACGATATATTCCGTAAAAGAGAAAATTAAAATAATTGACATCAATGCCCAGTTTTCCCACCTAGTACCACTCGTCAATATGTATAATGGACGCTAAGAGTTTTATACAAATTTTGATTATATCTTAAACGCTTAAGCCTTGTTTTCACTACATCAAATTCAATAGCATTTTGTCGTTGCACAACATTTTATCAATTCGTTTACTTCGAAGCACATACATACATATGTACATATGTAAGTACTTCAAAAATCTATTTGTTTTTTAATCATAGAATTAAGGGTATTTGACCGATTAAATGACATAGCGAAAATCAGTCTTTAGGTAACAGTTTTAAAATTATTTATTGCTCACCTTTTTTGCAGTTTTGAATGATATTTGTTTTAGTAAAATATTTTTCGAAGACGGTGACACTCCTTAATTTCAGTTGAATCTAAAAATCACTTGTTGTGTGTGGCAGTAGTATTAAATTCTTATAATTTTTTTTTTTTGTTAAATTTCTAGAAGTGTGTATATTTTATGAAACACAATTGGCTCAGACGATGTTTAATAACTTTTGATTGTGTGGCATTTGCGGTAAATTTTTGTATTTATTTTTTTTAATTATTTGTTATATTATTTTTTGCAACTATTTGTTTGTTTTACTCAATTACTTTTTGATTAGTAAAAAGTATTTTGCGCACTTTATGTTATTTTAGTTTCTGACGCAAGTTTTATTGACTATTTTATTTGCTTATTTACCAATAATGCAAATTTTGCAGATTTATAAATTTGTTTTATTTTATTAATAATATAATATTTATTTATTTTTAGCAGTTTAATTTTGTAATAGTTATTATTTTTAAATTCTTAATTTCTTATGAACACATATGTATGTATGTATATATGTATGTAATTTTCAAGCACATTTACTTTAGTATAGTTTTTGTAACTATTTTTTTTTTTGTTTAGTACATTAAACACGCTTACATAAATTAATTGTTAAATAATTCACTTGCTAATGCAGTTGCTAATAAATAATTGCATTTTTGAACACTTAAAACTTTCAGTTACCGTATAAAACAGTTGGCAGTGGAATTTTCACTAGTATTTTAACTTTCTTAAAATTTTTTGCTAAGTTAAAATTTGTTTAATTTTTTTTGTTGTTTTAAAATGCGGCTTGACGTTTGATTTGATTCACTTTCTGATTAAAAAATTACTATTTTGGTATCTTTCACAAAAATGGATGCTAACTTCGTAGGTATTTTTGTTTTTAATATATGTAGGTATGTATGTATGCGTGTAAGTAGTTGGGCTGTAGTAGGTATACACTTTTTCAGTTCTTTCGGCAATTTTGAAATTTTACTGACATTTGAAGTCTTCTGATTTGCAAAAACCTTAAAAGTTTTCGGCATAAAATTCACAAAGTACTGTTTTTACATGTACCTGTTAAATTATGCCCAAAGTAGAAAAGTTTACCAAGCGATACACACGATTCTCGACGGAAAAAATACGCGTAAATCTGTGATTTTTAATTCTTTTTTCTTTTCTACAAATTAAATTTCAGCGAGTGCTGCGAATTGGACGAGTGAATGACTACCGTCCCGATGTTCCGTTCAGTTTGAGCATCGAAAGATAACTGCGAATACCAACAGAGTTATGCAGATACAAAGTTGAAAATCCGACACACGGACAGACAGCCAGAGAGTCGGCCGGACAGGCTGGCTGGCAAACATACCAGCGGGCGCACGACACAGATACACCAAGAAGCAGCAGCTACAGCCGGAGCAAAGAAGCCAGCGAGTTAAAACGAGTCAACGAGGTGGATGGACCCACTCTGATTGTGTGTTTGTACGAGTATGTGGGTATAATATACAAACGCACTTGCGCTGATATGTGCACAAATAACAACAAATATGCTCCACACTAAGCGGTAGCAGCAGCAGAAGCAGCAGCAAAGGCAGCAGGCAGGGAAATCGGCCGATTGAATGAGGCCGGTCTGGCCCCAAACGCACAGCAACAAAACATGAAGAATAAGAAGCGAAAATGAAAACACACACACACACCAACGCGCACACAACGAACACCCAGACGAGAGAGCACCCGTGTTTAACAACAAGAAACAAAATGAAATCGAAACATGCTCAATGCACTTCGAAAAGAAGACAGCAAAAAAAAACACAAGAACTGCAGCCAGTGGGAGCGCGGGTCACGCACAGGTACACATGCACACATACACGCACAATTAACTGCAATTAAACACAAATGTACATACCAACACAATAGCGATACACCATTCGCATGGGGCGATTGCAATGGAAAGCAGGAAAACGAACAAAAACAGAGAGGCGAAAGTGTTCAAAAACGGGAGAGAGGCGGACACAAGCGGCTAAAATAAGTACATTGCATGTATGTAAGAATGTGTGCATCTACACATATGTATGTGTGAGGAGTCACCAATACCATCTCAGGCGTTATTGTTGTTTACAACGAATGAGCAGATAAGGTATAGAGCGAACAAAAACAAAATCAGATGCATGGGTTACGAAATTGTAGGGATCGAAGCGTAAGCGGAAACGTTGCCGGAGGTGCATAAAAGAGTACACATACATTTCTGTACTTATTTATGGGCAAACGAGAGAGCCAACAAATGTAGCGAGCGTCACATGAGATAGCGTAGTTGCAACGCCGAGTTGCATGCAACAAACGAGTGCACCTAGTTAGGCAATTTTGGACGAATAGCCGAAGTTATTAGCGCCGCCGGGTGAGTGCGAGTATGTAAATGATAGTCCGAGAGTTACTGCAACATTTCGTTGCAGTCAGGTAGATACTTGATTTGTTCGGCATGCACACCAGCAACGATATGCCACATACATATGTCTGTATGTATGTATGTATGAGTGTATTTATGTATGCATATAAATTGGTATCCTGCCGTGAAAAGCGGAAATGTCAACTAATTCGAAAGTGAACAGAAAATTCATCTGCTATGATGTTGATTTCTTGGTATGTCGACACAAATTTTCGCCCAAATAGCGCTACATTAGAGAAAAACATTTACTTAAAATTGTTGAGTTCATTAGACTTAAGGGACGGGATGGGAGCGTGAGTTATTAAAAGTTATTTAAATTTAAGCCAATTTGGTCTCAGCCACTTTTAATTGTAAATAATGTAGTAGGGCTGGGACTATGCGTATATTCGAGTATCCGGATATTATTCAGATATTCGCGTATACGGATAAAAACCGAATAGTACGGATATCCGTTTAATATCCGTTCATTTGATTATCCGGATACTCTAAACAATATACAAACGGATTCGTTCTCACAATTACTGAATTTATCGAATTGAAAAATAAATAATATACACTTCATTATCTATTAGTTAAACACAAAAATTATTTTATTCTTACCTTGTTTGTCCTCACCCGCTTCTCTGAGTGTATAAAATTTCAGTAATTTACATATTTCGATAAACTCAACATACCCAAACTCAGCTAAAAGCATAGAATATTTTAAAATTTTTCCTTTTTTGTCCATCTTCAATATATATACAAGCTAAAGCTTTATTTAGCTTAATTCCTGTTGAATTGAATTTTTGAAATACCTGGCAAATTCGTTTAATGTATGTAGCTTAGAAATAAAGCCTTTTAAGCCCACTTCGACTAATACCCATTTTGTAATAATTCATTTAACCGATTAAAAAATTTGAATTTAATTCACTTTTTAACCAGAGAGCAACCCTCTAAAAAAACTCAAAATCACTCTTTTGTTTGACACTTTAATTTCAATGTTTTATATAAATTGTGTATAATTTAACTCGACATTTTAAACATCGGGCAATCTTCTCCAAAATATTTTCATATTACAACCTTCTTTAAACTCTTTCGTCTTACACCACGACCAGTAAGTCTATTGTGTCCTCAGCTCATCACAATACCGCATCCAGCCCTGAGGCCTCTATCAATTTTAAAAGAGATTCCACGGTTAGGGAGTGTATGTGCTCTTCTCTTGGCTATACATATACATATGTTTGTCCCACGGCCTCACACTCCAGGAGGAGATGCGCTGTTGTCTCTTCGGAGGAGTCATAAAAACTGCATAGTTCGCTTGACCAGACGCCTAGCTTATGCTAGCGGCCTCTTAGTCTGCAATGACCTGTCAAAATTTATGCAATGATTCTTGGCCTCTGCTGGGAGAGGTTTATGAATTGCCTGTATCTCGTTAGATGGTTTTTTGCCAATGCAGTGGCTATAAATAAAATAAATAATAACAAAATTGACAAAGTATAAGAATTTTTATATTTATCAAGTGCACAGAATCGGGCTGTTAATATGTATAATTTTAATGTGTTGCTTTTAGCGGTATTCGAACCTAGAACCTCCTGAAAGCTAACCAATAGCAGCACACACCTCTGCACAATCAGCTACTGGCGAATACGTATACATGTTTTCAAATGCATACTCAGTTTGATTATAAATATTGTTATTGCTAGGGCCAAATTCACAGTGCGTAGTTATCTCAGAATCGGCAGATTTTTGTACTGAAAATCTGTAGTTAACTGCCGATTCTGAGTTAACTACGCACTGTAAATTTGGCCTTCAATGTTTTTGAAAAATTAACAAAAATGGAAATCGTTTTCTGAATGTACGGAAACCGCACTGTCGGAAAAAAGCACGTTTCTCTGCAGGCTGAGATGTGAATATAAAATACATATGATTTAACTCACAAGTATTTCAATAATTTTTTTTTTTTTGTAATAAATTTTGCCTTTTGTAATACATAGATACCTGAAAAACGAATTTGTTTTCCTTTTCAATTTGGTTTTTTTTTTCAGATTTTGGTTGGTTATTTTTTTAGCAAGTGGCTTATATTTCTGATCAATATGAAATTACCCTATTATGGGTCTCGGAACATAGAAAAATTTAAGGAAACAAGGCAACGGACGAACTAGTAAGGTGTGGCTCCCCACTGAATGCGTCTCACGCTATGGACATTGGGCCTCGCTTAGGCAGATTAAAGCAAATAAGCACTTGATAGTAGTTGGTTGAATAAGGAAAATGAATTAGTAACAAGAGTTTACGGGGTGTACATAGCTCAGTGGTTAACGATTCTGACTTTGAACATCGATTACGCAGGTTCGATCCCTGCTGAAGTCTAGAAAAAAATAAGTCTGATGGGGAGATGTGGTGATCTCCGAAATAGCTGCTATAATTTCTACCGCTTAGACTTTGTTGCTTTTTCAATTTTTCCTAATAAGCAATCGTGGTATAAGGCTCAATAAAAATATTAAAAATAAGAAGTGCAATCGTATAGGAATACCCGGCAGTACGGGGTGTTCTACGACCCACTTAAAACCAAAGCTCTCTTAGGAATAAGCAAAGAAGATACCTAGAAACTTGCTGCAGTATGCACAGGGCACTGTCACGTTGGCGTACATGTTCTGTCGCAGTTTCGATGGCTCAAAAGAGACAGTCGAACACTTCCTGTGCGAGTCTCCAGCCTTTCACCAGGGTAGCAATCCACTTAAACCAACCAACCATGACAGATGTCAAAATACAACTGTGCTATGTGCAAATTGCCGTGTCAAGATTGTGTTTATGCTTTCCTACGGGGTGCTCTTTTCTAACGCATGACATACATACATACAACGTACATATGTATGTATATGTATAAATGTATACAGCCCAGAACTCTCCAAATAGTATTGGCAACTTTGTAAGCTAAAACAAACATTGCATGAAGAAAAAACAAATTAGGCAAACTTTCGAAACGAGTACACCGCTCTGAACCGGTATTAGATGCACTCGTCAGATTATCACCAGCATTGCTTTCGGCATCTATGCACCAAACATATTTATGTATGTACATTTGTGCACGTAGAAGAATGACTTCGTGCATTTGAATAGCTATACACACGCTAATGTGATATGCACACAGTACATATTTTTAAAAATATAATTTTTTGGGCAAATATGATTGACTGATTTTTTTTTTAAATTTTTATATTTTTAACCGACTTCAAAAAAAATGAGGACGGTTAGTAAATCGTCGCAACTTTAGACCACGTAAACTGTTCGCTTTTTTTAATTAATTATTATTATTATTATTATATTGAAAGAAAGCTCTTTACTGTCTTTCGAAAGACTAATTGAAAGATCAGCTAACACCTTACACACGAAAGAATCGATATACTCACGAAACTATGGGCCAAATATAGTAAAACTGTGTTTTTCACTCTGACGTCAGGATTTTGGTTTTTCAAAGGGACTTTGAAATTTAAATGATACGATCAAATCAAAAAATTATTTTAAAAAATCAAATGAGAGAGAAAATTCTGTAGATTTTAAAAACAATAATGTTNGGTTTTTCAAAGGGACTTTGAAATTTAAATGATACGATCAAATCAAAAAATTATTTTGAAAAATCAAATGAGAGAGAAAATTCTGTAGATTTTAAAAACAATAATGTTTTTTGGTTTACAAGGACGAATATGTATTCAAAATGCGCTTTTAATAAATTTTATCTTCTTAAGTTAATAAGGTTTGCAGGACGAAATTCGATGATGAGGTCGTGTGTATATTAGTCCTCAANAACATTGACAAATTTAAAAATTAAATTCAACTTGAATTAAGGGAATTAGGTAATTGAAATATATTATCACAATGTGCTTGTTAGACGTAAGATGTTTAAGGCGGCTGTAGTTTGAAAGTATTTTTAAAAGGGTTGCTTCCTGTGTGAAAAGTCAAATTAAATTAAATTATACACAATTTATATACAAAAAATTTTAGTTCGAACATTTAGAATATTGTTTTTTGCTGTTTGAAGAGTGTTGCCACTTGTGGTTTTGAAAAGGCCTCATTTCTAAACTACAAGTATGAGGGTCGCTACCTGTTCAAAAAGCCAAACTCAATTCGAGTTAAGTAAAAGGAAAATAATTAAGGTTTTATTCGATAAATAAATAAAAATGTGAGAATCTCCCATGATTTTTGTTAAGTATGTTGACTTTTTTGAGGTGAATAAAACCTTACGTTACACACAGAAATTTCATACACTCCGCTAAGCGAGTGAGGGAAAACTAGTAATATAATAGATCAGTCACCTAACTGGTACAAAAAAAGATTTTTCGAAAAACAAGCCATTATCAAAATTAAAATAAGAAAAGAAGCGCACAAAGTCCAAAAAGGGTTATAAAATCGTATAAATAAATCCTTTCTATCCTTTATTTTTTGTTAAACAGCATTTATTCCGTTTGATATATCTGCATTTACATTAGTCATTGTTGTTGCTTTGGTTTTATACATATTATTTCTATTGTTTGGGTTTAATTTATGTACACTCTAAAAAATGTTGGTTTAAATTTGCGCATATTAAGATAGGTAACCAGTCTCCTCTCTTACAGGTCTATTCTGCACGTTACCGAAGATTTTGTAACCGGAAAATTGTATTACCAAAAAATGTTACCACTTCTTGTCACCGCGATTCTAGGTACGTTGGTAATGCAGTTAAAATATCCAGCAATTCAGCTATGAGGAATCGTGCAAATCCTGGCATTGCATATTTCACGGGGCAATACTTTGTTACCAGCTTATGAGATGGTAACAAAATTTACCGGTTACAAAAGTACACAGAATGCGAAAAGGGTTTACAAATTGACAGGAACTTTATTTACGGGTTACAAACTTTTTATTACCAGCGCAGAATAGACCTGTTAATGAATGCAAATTTACACACCGTGTTAATTAAATTAAATACTGCTTACTTACCTTTACTTATCATATGTGTGGCGTAGAACAAATTTCAAATTTGTTTTTTGAGTTCTAAACAGTTATTGTTCACAATTTCACAGTTTACACATAAAATGTTTAAAACTTCCTCTAAAAAATGTTTGTTTAAATTTACGCATATAAAGAGAGGTAGCCAGTTTCCTCTCCTAGTGTGTGCAAAATTAAACACTGTCTGTTTACTTTTACATACCAAGTTTGTCAAGTAGAGAAAAACTACACACAAAGCACTTAGCATTAGCGTACACAAAGGGAGGGTTTTGGGGGTTAAGAAATTTTGATAAAAGAAAATTTCTTTTCCATTTCATTTTGTAAGATTTTTCGTTTTTCTTGAGAGCTCTTTAAAGTTTAACTGCGAATGAAAACATTGTAATAAAAATATGCAAAGCATACTCACTTACTGTTGCTTTTTACACTTTACAGNTCAAAAACAAATATTGCAAATTTTCAAGGATACTTATTTTCTGCAAAGCTTAAAAATTGCGTTTATATGGTTTTTCTTAGAGAATCAACTGTGTTTTAATTGAAAAATAATGAAAGTTAAATAAAAGAAAATTAATCGATAAAACACAACGAAAATAACTTCTATTTACCTATTCAAGTGCATGAGAGTGTAAATGCGAAAATGAGTTGGTTAGTTTGTTACGCTTTCACGTGTTCACTAGTAAACAGATCATCAAATTTTGGTCACAGGTATAGTTTAGCTCAATATAAAATATAGGGCAGGTTTTATCTCGATTAGACAAGGGGGCGTGGCACATCCCATACAAACGGGATTTTTTTTACTGCATATCTCTGGAAGTATTTGTGGTAGAGTACTGGAACTTAGTATGTATGTAGATATATTAAATCACTACCATACTCATGGAGGAAAATGGGCGTTATTGCAAAGGGGGCGTGGCAAGTCCCATAAAAACTGAATTTAAAAATTAAATATTTTTTATTGGGCTTTGTACCACGATTGTTTATTAGGAAAAATTGAAAAAGCAACAAAGTCTAAGCGGTAGAAGTTATAGCAGCTATTTCGGAGATCACCACATCTCCTCATCAGACTTNGTTTGTTTAAATTTACGCATATAAAGAGAGGTAGCCAGTTTCCTCTCCTAGTGTGTGCAAAATTAAACACTGTCTGTTTACTTTTACATACCAAGTTTGTCAAGTAGAGAAAAACTACACACAAAGCACTTAGCATTAGCGTACACAAAGGGAGGGTTTTGGGGGTTAAGAAATTTTGATAAAAGAAAATTTCTTTTCCATTTCATTTTGTAAGATTTTTCGTTTTTCTTGAGAGCTCTTTAAAGTTTAACTGCGAATGAAAACATTGTAATAAAAATATGCAAAGCATACTCACTTACTGTTGCTTTTTACACTTTACAGCCTAAAAAAGTTTACCACTGATATGTACTTAACAAGCATTCGAAGATTTAATTTGCTAACTTCGAATTCGTTCCACCAAAATGAGGTACTTGATAAAAATACAAGTTCAGTTAAATGTTCGGTATTCGAAGTATTAAAAAAATGAGAAACCAGAAATCGACGGATTCTTGACCCTCCTATAGCTGAAAACGTTCATCTGTGCTCTTTACTTTCCTTATAGGGACTTTTATTGGCTTACATGGTTTACGGACCAATGTTGAAGTTGCAAGATCATAGAAGAATATTACGCACGCTTGGCAGAGATCTCACAGGTACAAATAAGACCATCGGTAAAACTCATGACATCGAAAGGGATTAGTATTCCATATGGTATCACAGCGCCACTATTCTTGGCCTATGTGTGAGGAGGATTCTGCTCTTTATTCGTTTCAATTTAAATTAAAAAATTTTACTTTACAGACCGATTTTGCTTTTAAACGCTATTTTTGTATTGGCCAACGCAAAAGATCTTATTAGCGCCGCGAAGCAAGCGGGCATTGGCTAGTTCTCATATACAAATTTAGGAGTACCGTTAATTTTTGCATGATTTAATGATCGGATCTAAACCAAATTATGAGACGACCCTTAAGGTACCATCTTTCCGGTAAAAAAAAAAAGAATTATTGTAATCGGTTCACGCGGTCCAAAGTTATACGGTAACATACATAAAAGAAGAAAAATGCTCCGAAGAATTGATAACCTCCCCTTTTTTGAAGCCGGTTGAAAATGTTTGAGTTCTTTGTAAATTTTATGTTAATAAAATGTAATTCATGAAACTTTAAATAGTTTATTTATTTATTACATACTGTACATAAAACTTGCATACAAGTATTTTAAAGATATATATATATATATATATACATTAGGGTGGGTCAATTAGTAGGTCAATTAAAAAAGTTTATTCATATCCTTGCGATTCTGGTACTATGGACCATAACAAACATTTTCGCCCAAGGAACCATACCTCTAAAATCATTTTCGAGCCTGCCAAAATTTTTTGGTAGATATTTTCAAAAATACCAAATAAACGACCTCTTAGATGCATTTCAAAGACAAAAAAATATTATTGAAAATGTGTATACGGGGGTTTTTTGGGTCAGAGAATCCATTTTTCGCATTAATTTTTAATTTTGATCGCAAAAAATAAAAAAAAAATAAAAAAAATAAAAAATAAAAAAATAAAGCAAAATAAAGAAATAAATATTTTTCCATTATTTTAAATTATTAGAAAGTCAAAGATGTGACTATTTGAGCAATAAGTTCGTCAATTTCCCCCAAAAAAAGTGAAAAATCCAAAAAATTGTTCAAAAACGCACTCTGGTGGCGATCAAAATTAAAAATTAATGCGAAAAATGGATTCTCTGACCCAAAAAACCCCCGTATACACATTTTCAATAATATTTTTTGTCTTTGAAATGCATCTAAGAGGTCGTTTATTTGGTATTTTTGAAAATATCTACCAAAAAATTTTGGCAGGCTCGAAAATGATTTTAGAGGTATGGTTCCTTGGGCGAAAATGTTTGTTATGGTCCATAGTACCAGAATCGCAAGGATATGAATCAACTTATTTAATTGACCCACCCTAATATATATATATATATATATATATTCCTCAGTGCGCCCCTGGCACTTAGTATTTATTATTTGTAAAAAATATATTTTTACTTTCAATATGTTTGTAATTTTAAACATTTCATGTGTATATTTTAAACAACTCATGTTCAAAATCAAATCTTGAACATCTTGTGCGTATACTTGAACAGATTCTGGTTGAAATATAAACACTTTTCAGTGCACTTTTTAGAGTGTATGTTAGTTGTGCGGTTGTAGTGATAGTCATTTTACTTTATTTTTCGGTCAATCGTGCAAATTTGTATGCACTTTTCGTTAGGATTGTAAGACGACGATACAGATATGAAGAAGCAGAGAGAGAAAAATAGAGAGAAAAATGGCGAATGGAGTCGAAGATGGCAAACGGCCACCCAGGCAGAACAAAACTACTTAAAAATTGAACAAATGCAATCATGTAAATATGTACATATGCATTCAAGTATGTGCCCTGCAGCGAAAAATTATCCACTGATAAAAAAACTACCTTCGAGTTAGCTTTTTTGTGGGATTTTGATAAATACTGCTATGAGAAAGCTAACTGTAAATGAGTTGTAAAGTCATGCAGGCATGATCGGTTGAGTGTTTTCTTTTAACATTTTTTTTCCTTATTTGCTGTCTGTATTAGCGTACAACCATCGTAGGAGATCTGTCAGTTTCATAGCAAGCGAAATACTCATCACATTAAAATTTTGTACTTAGGCATTTCATCGCAGAAGATTTCATTTCAAAATGTGCTTACGAGTACATTCCACATTACGAAAATTACTATTGTTGCGAAGACATTAATTATAATGTTATGTTATAAAATTAAGGTTAAGTGAAAAAGCGCGTGTCTTTTCTTTAAAATGCAAAATGCAATGCTCAATACAACATTACAGAGCTGCAAAAGTTAGTAGGAAAGTAAAAGACTCTGCAATAATATTGGATATTCTCCGGCAGCAAAAACGAAGTTTTTAAGTTTATCATGTCAAGCTGGCTAAGTTGCAAAACATCGGCAGTAGTTTCAGTGTTTTCATTGATGGACAGCAAACAAATTTTAGAAATCGGTCGCTTCACAAGTTTGCCATTACAGAAAAACCTAAAGATCCTTACTAGGCCCTCTGAACCGGGATGTATCTCATGCACTCTCGCCAACGGCTAATAGCCAGGAGCGCGACGCTCAGGTTGCAGCAAAACGATGTCGTTGACGCGTTTTTTTTATTTTTTTTGAACTTGTGTCCACTTGGTGCGAGTTTGTAGAGAGTGCAAGTATTCGTTAGCCCATCGATGCCAGCAATGTTGCTTTAGGTGCTCACATATTTTCCAATGGGTCAGGTGGTCGTTATTAGGGTCAAGCAGCCTCTCCTCTGAGACGCAAGTTGTGGGTTCACCTATGTACAAGAAAGTGTGCAGGTGTCAACGCTTGATGATCAGTGGGATGTGCTGACAATGGGCAGAGCGACCGAGAATTCAAGCGGCTTTCAATTTGTGCAAGAAGCGTGCTGAGTTCTTCAAAAGTAAGCACCCGATCTCGCATGATTCGTCGTAGATGATATTGAAGCGGACGGAATGAATTGCCATGCCGTACCTTCATTTGCCAGTACGGCAGCAAGATGTTCGGGGAGCGAAGCCTTTTGATGCTGAAAGTAAATTTCCCATTTGCTGCTGATGCACCTTCGCTGTGTATTTGAAACAGATGACGCATTTACGGAGCACGGATTTTGCTAAGCTGATAGAATCCAGTACGAAATACATTACAAAGTCTATGTTTAAAATATTAAAAGGCAAAGGAAAGAAAATTGCTATAAATTAGCTGCTGCAAAAGATCATTAGCAAACTAAAATAAATCAGCCGAAAAGGTCGTTCACTGCACAACAAGTTGCCGAACTCCCAACCAACGAACCGCCCGTAATCCTTACATAGAAAAGTCGAAATTTTTTNGGAAAGAAAATTGCTATAAATTAGCTGCTGCAAAAGATCATTAGCAAACTAAAATAAATCAGCCGAAAAGGTCGTTCACTGCACAACAAGTTGCCGAACTCCCAACCAACGAACCGCCCGTAATCCTTACATAGAAAAGTCGAAATTTTTTAACCACGCTGAACTTGAAAAGAACTCAATGGATTTGGACGAGATTTTTTTAAATATAGTCTGTATAGGAAGCAACTTATCTTTAGTATTTAGAATTTCTATTGGGTCTAAAATATTATAAGATGTTCACCGTTCCTGGAAAAATTAGGTACCAAGTGAAAGGAGTTTTTATTTTATTTTTGTTGGGTTTGCTACCTATTTAAAAATTACCATTACATACAACACGGGTAGGCATTTTTTGTTATGGGCATCATATTTGCGCGTTCTTTAATTAAAAAAAAAAAAAAAAATGAGGCGCCAAATGAAACGGCTTGGCCAGTCAGATGTGCAATAATGTATAATTTTTTGAGTAGGGCTGCCACCTGCTTAAAAGTTTTAAGATTCGCACCATTCGTTGATTTAAAAAATGGATATGGTCTCCGTATATGCAATAAGCTTTTATTTTTTGGGTAGGGTTGCCACCTATTTAAAAATTAGTACCTTATATGTATGTAATACCTTAAATATAATGAGCTGTCAAATGAAAGACCTGGCCTTTAGATGTGCAATAAGACCAGTGATTTATAAATAGAGCTGTTCATTTGAGTGCTTATATAGCCCCGTAAACTCATAAAACGTGTAAGTTAATAAGCTCGTAAACTCTTTGTCAAAATTTATTTATGAACCACAGATTTTGATGCGTAAACTAAGTAGATTCTGAAATAAAAAATGCTAATATCAGATTTAATCTCATTTTTAACTGGCTTCAAAAAAAGGAGGAGGTTATCCGTTCTTCGGAATATTTTTTTTTCTTATGTAAACATGTTACCGCTCAATTTTGGAGCACGAGAGCCGAATACGATTTCTCTTTTTTCGGAAAGGTGGCACCTCAAGGGTGGCTCTATACTATTTTTTTTATATCCGATCAAAGGGTCATGAAGAAATTGACGGTACTCCTAAATTTTTATTCGAGAATTGAAGTCGGTTATATTTTTTGCTTATAAATTACTTGTTATCGAAAATATTCAACATTTTTAAGTTAGATGGAATAATTTATTTGTAAAGAATTTATTAATAATATTTTTTTTTTGATTTTTACTTGCTTCTGACATTTTGTTTAATGAGATGCGTTCATATAACACTGTGTGTAAACTTTTATAATTACGCGTTTCTAAGTTTACACAGTTATTATGTGTAAGCGCCAATCAATTATTATTATTGATTAAAGTTTCAATTGGCTACAAAATACCGTTGATTTTTAATAATTTTTTTTTGCTGATGGTGTCACGCATTTTTACCTCCCTTTGTTAGCTCGGGATGTAACTATGTAATATTGACGCGCCTAAAAGATGCAGAGATTTCTGTTCTCAAGTTACATACCTGATGACAGTACGAATGGCAATTATAATAGCGAGGTCTTAGGTTTTTAAACTATAATTTTATTTAGCTCTTGTACTTCGTACTTCGAAGTACAGTCAAATGTACTTCTTAGCAATATTTTATACTTCCGATCTTCTGGACGATCGTCACATGGGTTGGGCGATAAATTCGTTCAAACTATTAAAGTCACCGGGGACCGATGGCATCATACTTGCGCACTTCGTGAGGACCGGGTACATCCCAAGGCTTGGAGGGTGGTCAAGTGTTCATCCCGAAGACCGGAAAAAGCTCTCATGTTTCTCCTAGGGATAATAGCCCTATCTGTGTGTCTTCGTTTTTGCTAAAACCGCTAGAGAGATGAATAGACCTGTATATAAGAAACGCGATTCCTCGTGACTATCTTTCAAGAGCTCAACATGCATATTCCAAGGTCGGTGGATACCACCCTGCACATATTGCTAAAGTGGTCAGAGGAAGCCTTCACGCAGTAGGGCCCTTCCTCGATATCGATATCATAATCTGGGTATTGAAACCAACCAATAAGGCTTATCTGCTTACTTTGTGACAGAACTGTCGCGGCGGAGTGGGCGAGATTGTTTTCTTTAAACGAGTTTCTATTTAAATATCCTGCACTTCGCAAATGCTTTTTCGAATTGAGGACAAATAAAAGGAAGATCGAAATTTCGTATTATCATTTTGATGATGGTGTTAGAAAACGGTAAAGGAATATCTGGCTTCTTTATCCATCGCGTCAGAGTACTTCTTCTAGTTTAGGTGCCGGGACACACTGGCATGCTGGAAAAATGTATGACTGATGACCTGGCGATGGAAAGGCACGCTTAAAACGTTATCCCCAGATAAGGAGCAACTAGGGACGCATCTGTCCTCCTGCAGTACACTCCTGGATGGTTGAGCCTAGTGTGAGCTCGGCGAGCGCTAGACTAACACACGTACTTCGTACTCGCGATAATGAAAATGTTTTTATAAGGCACCTTAAAATACTTTTTGCAGCGAAGGTACCGAGTGACCCATCGTTACCCTTAAAGGTGCCGAATACCACGTTACCTCTCAAGAGCTAGTGATGGGGGTTATGACAGGCCATTGTGCTGTCAAGAGGAATATGAAGTGGAATCTTCTGCACACTTTTTTTAGACTGTCCAACCTTCGCGAGGCTAAGATGGACGCATTTTGGCTCGCTCTTCTGAACTTACACTGAGCTCTCAGGATCGAAATTAGCCGCATTCGAAATGTGGTAATCGGCTCGCGGCGTTGACCTAACCTGTACTTCTTTGAGGTATGAATTAGTTGGTCACATTACTGATGACAGTACGAATGCAAATTATAATAGCGAGCTTTTAGTTTTTTAAATTATTATTTTATTTCCCATACAAAGTGTGTTCGACATTTTTTTTTATATAAAATGGATGTCTAGCATCGTCAACAAAAAAAAATTCCAAAATCAATGGTATTTTCTAGCCACCGGGCTACAAAACTGCATACCAAAACATTTTCTAAAATATCTGAATAAAAAGTTTAAAAATTTGGTGAAAATTTGTCGAATTTTTTTATAAAGTTTGAAAAGGGGATTTATAATGTGTTTATTGTATAGCTAGCCAGGCTTCTAAAAAAAATATTATACATAAAACAAACCATCGAATAATAGCCAAAACTCTTCAAAGTAAGGTGAGTCTATTATTTTATGCCGCCAGAGTATGTATGCAAGTGGTGAAGTTTGTGGCACAATCCGAAAATGCCCCGAATGAGTTAGTATCCTCCATTATCGTTTGTTTTGACATCCTCTCCCATAAATATATATGTATGTACAATGTACATACTACAAATGTATGTAAGTGAGGTTGACTTCACATTGTTACCGTTTTGGCTGCCATTTTTATTGCTTATATGCACATCAGTTATTTATATGTACATACATATATGTGTATGTGTATACGTATGAGGAGGGCATTATGCAACCGGTGACGTCCGATGGACGTTGCTTTACAACTTTGGTACCCGCGCCGCTTTTGACTTCCTCATCAAAGTTGTTGCTGCAGCTGGATTACAATGGGCAATATTTGCAAATTAATACAATTTTTCTTTGCGTGTATGAGTGAGTGCAGGTTCGAATGTGTTTAATAGTATTTAAACTTTTTGTTGGCAATTGTGTACATGTTAATCCTTGTAATCGCGTTGAAAGCACAAATACGGAAATTGTTTTGCTTTCGAAAATTTTATCAAAGTAAAGTGATTTTTATTTTACCTTAAATAAATTGCATGCATTTTGTTTGCTAAGCCTTTCTAACTTTCATCTTTCACTTTAATGTTCACTTACAAGTGATAGGTTTGTAAATATTTATGTAAATGCATTTATAAAAAGTGTTTGAACTTTCATACGAGTGTCATTAATGAAAGCATTCATTTTACTTCCTGTTCCTGAGTTTCGCATGGAGGCCACTGACTTAACAATGCGTTCCAAATACAAGTACATACTTACATAAATATTAATACAATAAAAAATAAATGAAGGATTTGAACAATTTTAACCTTAAAACCTTTATTTAGGCGAAAAAGTTCCGAAATTACTCATTTTGTCATTGTCACTCGCAAATATCATAATTACTTTGTTTTCGTAAATAAACTGGGTAGTTTTCAAACAGAATGTTCATATTACAACATATTTTTCATGTTTCAAGGGATTAACACGAATTAAAAAAAAAATGGCAGCATACAGAATACATACATACATATACGTAATTTTTGAAATTTTAAAATTTTTTTATTTTTAATAATTTTAATTACATCAAAATGTTAGAATTAAACGGTAAAAATTTTTTCCTTGCCAAAACGAACGAATCTAGTGTAATAAAACTAGTGTCATTTGTGAAACTAAAATTCAATTTTCACAATTTTTATTGGTAAATTCGAAATTCATTCTAAAATTTGTTAAATACATCAAAAAGGTAATATATATGTGCATAAGGAATACTGTGTAAAAATCTCCCTCGCCAATATTTAAGTACTTTTAAATGATATGACTTTTAAGTTAAGGCTAGCGATAGTTAGATGACTGGGTATGGTAGTACATATATGAGCATGGGTGGTTATTTTTACTTTTTTTAGTACATATATCTTGTTCTTTATACAAAATTGAAGATAATGCATTTTATAAGATAGGTTTAGGTATTACAATTTTCGACCAAAAACACGCTAGGGATTTTTTCAGGAATCTGGGGCATCCCTAATCCATACTGCATATGATGCAGAAAACTTTTCATTTTTTCTCTTTCAAGCAGCGTTCTACAAGTGATTTTTCGGCTGCTGCTAATGTTGTTTGTTGGTGCAAAACTTTGAATAGTGTAGCAGTAGTAGCATTGCCACCATTTGTAAATGCTTTAAAACCAAGTTAAATGCAAAAAATTTAATCACTAAAAATCGTGTATTGGCAATAACGAAGGCATACAATATTACCCTATGCTCAGGTTGCGTACAGTGATGCTACACATGGGCTTTTCCTACCAAAACTGGTGGGTTTTTTCCATTTGGTAGGTTGGTAGGATTGCTTGGATTTTGGTAGGTTTCGGGACAATGAGTAAGAGCTATTTGCGAAAAATAGAAAATATGTATCTCCAAACATTTTAGCACCCGCAAATATCAAGGCTTGGAAACTCTTAAAGCACCTGGGAGCCCACAAATACGTAACGCTGTGGAGGATTCGGGGACATGAAGGGTTTGAAGGCAACGAAAGGGCTGGCTGTCTCGCAAAGCGTGGAGCCCAAATGCGTTTGCATTGTGCCCAGCCTTTCTGCGGCACATTTAAAGGATACACTTCAGACCAACATACATACCTAGGAGCTAGCTGGGAATAATCTCAAATTGCTGCCCACAGGCGGAAGTCAAAGGGAATAAGGCAATCAAATAGATTCATAACTCTTTCCAAGAGGAACTCCGAAAGACACTTTGTATTTAGAACTCTTACTGGCTACCTGACAGCACACTGCAAGTTAAGGTACCATTTGAATAAAATGGGGCTTTCTGTAGAGACGGACTGTAGGTTTTGTGGGCTGGTGCAGGAAACCCCAGGGTATAAATATTCTATGTGCCTGTCTAGAAGCATGAATCGTAGATTGTTAAATCTTGGAGAACGATGGTCCTCTCCATCTAAAATTTGGAACATGGCATCAACTTAAGTGCTGAGCTTTTTAAATAGCCTAAGGTTGGAGTGATTACCATTTGGATGTAGCACAATATACGTATGTATCTTCTTAGGTCGTAGCGCGGGTATCTCCGACGTAATAATAATAATATCACTATCACGAATAAAGACGCTGGGGTGTTTTGACGGCGAAAAAGGACGCGTGAAAAAAATTTGCGAATAAAGGCGCGTAAATATGGATTCAACAACATTCTGGAAAAACTCTTTGGGGAATTCGTATACTGTTACACTCGCAAATAAAGTTGACCGCGAAAATAAATTTATGCGTCTTTCTTCGCCGTCAAAGAATTTAACGCGTCTTTCTTTGCCGTCACCAATGTTAAGAGTCTTTCTTCGCCGAAATTTTTTACGCGTCTTTTTACGCTGTCTACTTTTGAGCTTGCGTCCTTATTCGTATCTAGTGACGATATGTATGTATGCGTAAAGAGACATACATTTGGATAAGTCTGTACAGTAAAATTAATCGTTATACGCAGTTAATTTGTTTTAATTTCACTAGCTGTGTTTTAGGTTTTCCTAAATGTTATGTAAGCTATGTTTTTAATAAATTTGACATTAAAAAATATTAAAACTCAAAAAAATGTTTGGTAGGTTTTGGTTGGTTATGGTAGGAAATTTTGGTAGGGAAAAAAATTTGTCTGTGGCAACGCTGGTTGCGTATGCACTATCAAACCACTACAGCCATTATTAGGCAGCAAATGTAGTTTTTAGTACAGAATTGGTGCCTTTTGCATACATTAGCGCTATGTAACTTCTGAGGAAGTAGTATACGAAATGGTCAAGACTTTGCAAGGATTTGCATTTTACAAGGCCTTAGGTAAAGTTGGGATCAAGTAAGGTCGAAAAAACAAAAACCAAATACACAAAAAGTGTGTATAAGTATGGCCTTCTATTCAGCGATCACAGTTACCATAAAGCGATTCTTGATCAACCCCAGATGTGACAAATGAATCGAAGAAAACTCAGCCATTTGTTTATCCTAGCCGTAAAATTGTTAACAGGTGGCCCCAATCCAACGTTGAAGGAGATTCGGAGTAGTATATTTTTCACCTGAACCAAGGCAAAGTCTTTACTAAATAACGCAGATGTTTTAAAGCGTCTGGGGCCATCATTATAGAATAAATTAATACGGGTGCTTGAACAGCGGGATATTGAGGGTAACAACAAAGCTGACATATTGCATAGGAAGGACGCGACTGCTCGCATCTCTACAATAGAGGACACGGTGGGTATACTGTAAGCCTGAGATCAAACAACTTTAGTAACCAATTACTGCTGAAACAATCTTTCAACCAGTGATACGCCTCTCCTATAACAGAAAATGCACATTTGTGCTCTTACCTCTAATACGAAACTAAATTTTCTTATATGTAAGGATTCTGAAGGACCACGCCCTGGACCATTGTCGTACAATAGTTGTGCATAGAAGATGAGGAAATACAGGTGGAGATTACGTGCGCTTGGTACATGACTTTTGCAAAGCTATGCAGAGGTCGGACTGGTGGAAAAAGAGTACTGTTCACCTTCATAGCGTCAAAAAAGGAGCATTGATAACCACGTCTGCAATCACAAAATCTTGGCATACATTTGTAAGTACATATGTATGTATGTGTTCGGAAGACTTTGCTCTCCAGACGTTTCAGAAAAACAAAATTTTTTTCTGAACAAAGCTTGTTCACTTTTGAACAGTACTTTTGTCTTGATCAACGCGAAAATTCTTGACGATGGAGGTGGCGCGAAACCCGTCTTAGTATGCTAGTTTTATACACATGCAAATTACAATACAAATTATGGCTTAAAGTTAAGTAAAGTATTTACCTTTAAGAAAACAGTATGGCTATAAAAGCAAATTTGTTTAAGAGTGCTATTATAAATAAATATGTTTATGTATGAAAACCAATTTTTACAAATTTGCTAAATTTCATCACATAAAGTATATTCGGGATATTTTTTAATAAATCAGATATGCCTGTGAAATATAGAAAATGAAGCAACGATCGCAGTTTATTTAAGATTACTTCAAATAAAAAATATTTTAAATTGGGTTGCCAACTAAAAAAGGTTTCAAGAATAGTATTGCGTTTTAAATCACAATAGGGCTGTTCAAGATCTTGTGCATATGCTGTTGCATTTGCATAGTCGTTGCATTTGTAAATTCACAACAATAAAATGCACATGGTTGTCATGGCAGCAAGCATACAATTTGCAAATGCAATTGCAACTGCAAACCATTTCCACAACACTCCTAAACAAAATTTGGGGATGTTAGTCCTTAACGCACATTTTTCCAAAATTAACTTTGGGAAATTTTTAGGGATATTCAAGGATAAAATTTTGGAAGGGCATTTTTGGTACCTATTCCTCCTTGTGCACCAAAAATTTAATTTTTTTAAAATTCTAAAAAATGCTCTCTTTCATTTGATACCCATATTGTCATAGTACGTTTCCACAAGCCCCAAATTTCGTAATTTTACCAGAGATAAAAATGTCATCTGAAATTGTGTTCGAGTCTCAATTTGGGTGAAATTGAAGAAAAAAAAATATTTTTTTTTCGTAGCAACTTGGAAGTTTTAAAACGTTGAATGATTTATACGTCTAATTGAAATTTGTCGCGTGAATATTTACAATTTCAAATTGAAATTGAGAATCGAAATTGCTCCATTTGAAGCTCGTGGAAACATAATTTTACTCAACATTGTACTGAATTTTTTAAATAATTTGCTGAATTAGCTACGAACGTAGCATATATGTACTTTGAATACATATGTTTGTAGCAATTCGGATTCAGTGACCGCATTTTCGTAGATTTCTGTGATAGCCACCAATAACTTAAATAAAATATTACAACAAACAACAATATGTCAAAGGAAAGGGGCTTAAAACGATTTATTTCGAAAATACTTACTAAGAGAGCTGCCACTTGTGTAGAAATTTGATTGAAGAAACATTTTAATTAAAAAGTTATATGAAATATTTGAATATGGGTGTCAAATGAGNTTGTAAATTCACAACAATAAAATGCACATGGTTGTCATGGCAGCAAGCATACAATTTGCAAATGCAATTGCAACTGCAAACCATTTCCACAACACTCCTAAACAAAATTTGGGGATGTTAGTCCTTAACGCACATTTTTCCAAAATTAACTTTGGGAAATTTTTAGATAAAAATGTCATCTGAAATTGTGTTCGAGTCTCAATTTGGGTGAAATTGAAAAAAAATATATTTTTTTTTCGTAGCAACTTGGAAGTTTTAAAACGTTGAATGATTTATACGTCTAATTGAAATTTGTCGCGTGAATATTTACAATTTCAAATTGAAATTGAGAATCGAAATTGCTCCATTTGAAGCTCGTGGAAACATAATTTTACTCAACATTGTACTGAATTTTTTAAATAATTTGCTGAATTAGCTACGAACGTAGCATATATGTACTTTGAATACATATGTTTGTAGCAATTCGGATTCAGTGACCGCATTTTCGTAGATTTCTGTGATAGCCACCAATAACTTAAATAAAATATTACAACAAACAACAATATGTCAAAGGAAAGGGGCTTAAAACGATTTATTTCGAAAATACTTACTAAAAGAGCTGCCACTTGTGTAGAAATTTGATTGAAGAAACATTTTAATTAAAAAGTTATATGAAATATTTGCATATGGGTGTCAAATTNATTTTCGTAGATTTCTGTGATAGCCACCAATAACTTAAATAAAATATTACAACAAACAACAATATGTCAAAGGAAAGGGGCTTAAAACGATTTATTTCGAAAATACTTACTAAGAGAGCTGCCACTTGTGTAGAAATTTGATTGAAGAAACATTTTAATTAAAAAGTTATATGAAATATTTGAATATGGGTGTCAAATGAGAGTGGTTTAAGTAAGCTTTATTTTGAAAAAAAAATTTGAAGACGATTGCCACCTGTTCAAAAATTCAAAATCAATTTAAGAAGGTGACAGGTAATAAGATCAACGGAAATAAGGTCAATTGACTTTATTTCCTAACCTGGTGCGAAATAAAGTCAATTGACATTATTACCTTTTAAAAACGAAATAAAATCAATTGACATTATTTCTCTTTCAAACATTAAATTTGCTTAGCTTCGCGGCGGCCCGCGTCAGCGCACACCATGTCACGCTACGCCGCGAGTAAGTTATTGGAAGCAGGGATGCCAACTTGGCTCAAACCGTGCCATTTGTCATTTATTCGACTGGTTTATCTTATTTTATCATTGCACTTTTGTTTTGAAAATGTGGTTTTATTTTATTGCTAAATGTGAATGATTAAAAGGAATTACACCTCTTTTGGCACTTTTATTTTTCTATTTGGCACTTTTTTTACCCTCAATATGGCACCTCATAACTAAGAAGAGTTGGCAGCCCTGATTGGAAGATTTCTGTTGTGTTTTGAGGCAACAACTTGTCTGCAGTAAAAAAGCATATAATTTGTGTTTCAAAAGTGTGTGAAAACCAATC
>NW_016161483.1:50829-51001 GCF_001687245.7 Rhagoletis zephyria
TAGTGTCGTCGTTCTCCTTAGCTGCTTTTAAATGACTGCTGGCGGAGACATGAATACAGTGTAAGAAAATTCTTTTTCTATAATTGTTTCCTTATAGGAAAGTTGGGTTCTTTTCCACCTTATACATTCCGACTTCGTTCAAAATATGCTAATTTAAAACACAGAATTCTTT
>NW_016161484.1:0-10611 GCF_001687245.7 Rhagoletis zephyria
TTTTTTTTTATTCATTTTTTTAAATAAAAATTCTTTTATTTTAAAAAAGAAAATAATATATATATTTGTTGTTGTATTTAATTTTTAGAAAACTTTGTCTGCTTAGATTGATGATAGTTTCCTTTTAGGAAAGCATTTTGTTGAATTCCCAATCTTACCTAGTTATTTCAATTCTAAAAAATCGTACAACAAATACAACACTAGTCATACTAAATATTATATATTTAGATATACACACATTTAAATATACGAACATGCCACAAATAAAGCGACAAGAACGGCGACAAAAACACTTGAATGGCACATCGCACAGAAGATTAACCAAAAACCTTAAAGAAAACATTATGTAAATATGTACGCATGTACATACATACATATGTAAAAAAAGAAGAATGAGTCCTAAGAAAAACGTACGAATAAAAAGAATTAAATCAGTAAAAGAAGTTGTACGAATGGTTCAAACAGCAAGAGCAACAAGTGAGCAATAAAGGTGTGGTGTATTGTGGTGGTCCAATTCGAAATAAGTTCTCAAAATGCCATTTAAAAACACCATAAAACCGAACTTCAAAGGACCACGCGAATGTAGTCTACTCTGACGCTGACTCTGATTGCCGAGTGCGAATGTGAATGTGATTGTGATTGGCGTTCTGTGGCGGCGACGGTTAGTAGATGATGATGGCCAATTGTAGTATGTACATACATCATACATACAAATGTTTGATTGGAGGGCTGTGCCAACAAGGCGATAAAAAACCTTCATTAATTAAGTACGCAATCAGTGCAACACAGCTACATACATATATACCTACCCTGCAGTAAAATTTAGAGACAGTCTCTTAAAGCGCTAGTTCCGTCCTAAACATTTCAGAACCATCTCTGAACTAGTGCAAAATGGCTGCAGAGAGGGACAGTTGAAACTCTCGGTGTGTTAGTTGCGCTCTGTTGAGAAGTAAATGCACAAATTCTCACTTCTCGTACAATACGAAAATAGCTCAGCGGGAAGACCTCCGCCTTTAATATCGTTGGTAACGAGTTCAAATTGCGGTGGAGGCAGTTGTGATTTTCAGATTTAAAAAATTTAAATTGAGTGCCGCTTAATATAAACAAAATAAATAAAAATTTAATAGAATGCAATCTGAAAAAGAACAGAAAAAACGAGATAATATCAAAAAATCGAATAATCAGAATTTTTTTTATGAAAAACTTATTGTCGCAGATCTGTCTAAAATGGAACCAGTTTAGAATAGAAAAATAATCTAATAATCGATTTTTAAAATTTTTTCTCATAAAAAAACTTACTGTCCCAGAACTGTCCAAAATGGAACCAGTTTAGAACTAGTTCGAAAGTTCTGCAGAGTGGGGCAATTTCCACTTCGTAGGACATCGCCATGTAAAAAGAGACAGTTGAAAGCATTGCGTTGGGATAGATCGAGAACCAGTACCGCCTCTTAAAGAGCTAGTTCTGCGCTAGTCCTGAACTAGCGCGATTTACTGCAGGGTACATACAGCCGCAAAACATACGGTCTCACGAGCGTCAACACATGTAGAGATATTCGTAGGTACATACTTACAATGTATGGACACCCTGGACGCGCATTTCTCCGTGCGACGGCTGGACAATTCGCATCGCCAACAATGCGTCTACTCTGTCTGTCCATTAGTTAGCTCATCGCCTCATTGCATTGCCGCCGACATTTGGTTGCGACAACGACAGCAGCAGCAGAAGCAGCTCATCGACGGACCTCACATGCGCAAATAAAATCGGCTCACATGCCAGCCGCGCGCGCGCCTGCGTGTGCACCAGAGTGTCCAGATTTGCCAACTTCGCGGCAATTTGACGATTTATTTTGGATATTTGCGCGTAAAAATTTACGAAATCGCCATTGGCGATTTTTGGCAATTTTTTCCCTTCAAATACATTTTTTTTTCAATTGTAAAACTATACTTATAACTTAGTTTTCCGCGATAATTTTACAGAAGCGGCTAATGAACTGCGTTTATCACGGACTTGACTTAGAAGCATATTAAAAGACTGCCAACAATTTCCCTAATCGAAGAACTTTTGAATTGATTAAATACTTTTAAAAAAGCTTTGATTTTGTCACCAGAAGAGTGTGTTAATCACAAGAGGGCGAGTTTCAGGGACCTGCCAATTCTCAATTTGACTTTGAAGGAAAGAAAAACAGCGGAAACTGAATATTTAAATCTTTTAACTTTCCCATGGAATAACTTTTTTCAGAACCATTCCATCCGACTCTGAAGAATTTTGGATAATTTCTTACGGAGTGCAAACGGCACAGGCAATAAAATATTTGGAAATATAAGTAAAGTAGCCTTCATATTATTATCTTTGCCGCACTCATATGCCTTTGCTGAGCTCATTTTTCCATAATGAAATCAACAAAAACTAAGATTCGAAATAGGATGAGGTTGAAAAGCCTTAATGCAATAGTTCGAATAAAGGGTTATATGAAGGCTAATACTTTCTGCTGCAAAACGTTTCCAATATCACACAGTATGCCACCAAGGTTGAATAGCTCAATATATGACAACAACAGTGATGTAAATCATTCAGACACTATAGGTGATTTTGAAGATATTGTGAAAATAGCTGATCTCGCCTTATTATAGGTTTCCATTTTATCTTTAGCGCCAAGCTCTTAAAAGTGCATTGTGCGATTAATCAATTAATATAAGTTATAATAAATTTAATAAGTTTTTTTATCAATTAATAATTAATAGTTTTTATAATCGATTAATAAATTAATTAGAGTTATAATAAATTTAATAATTTTTTTAATACTTTTTTTTTAATATTTTTAAAGAAAATTGTTTGTATATCACTATTATACATATAAGTGATTTGTGTGTCAGAAGGTATTATATTCGTTTTTATTTTAAAAACTATATTATAACAAGATCTCATTTTTTAAATGAAAGATTTGTTGAATCGATTTCATGAATTTTATTAAAAAAATGGCGATTTTTTCAGAAATTGCGCTTTTTTTAAACAATCTGGACACCCTGGTGTGCACCCTCAATTTGAATGCTTCGCAATTTATTCCATTCATTTTCATTGCATTTCATTTCGTTTCGTTTCGTTTCATTTGGGTATAAAAATGACTACGATTAGCATCACTGTTTGATGGCTGTGAGAACGATGATGCTCAACAGCTTGGACTGATATAATTTTGCCTTGTCGTTTACACCATTTTACGCTGTGGTTCATTTAGCTCTTTTTTACTATTGTTGGTGGTGTTGTTCTTGTTGTTTTTGTTATTGTCAAGCATGAGCTGGGATTCTCGGACAGACAAAACACAGACAGTGAACGCTTATCGCATCTTTCGCAGACATTAGTACCAAGGCGTCTGACAACTCGTATTGATAAGATTCTCAAATGGATTAATGCATGCATGTATGTATGTATTTCTTAATTTCGAGTGATACCCTGCTGGTGTTCGCACGTCTGGAAACTGTGGCGAACTGTTTTATCAGCAACACTTGTACACATGTGCTGATTGATAAGTAAAATATGTATGCGTACAGTGGTTCCAGTTCTTCTCAAGTGTCCGGCGTTAAGTTACATTCTCGCGACAAATAGATTATTGAAAGTAACTAAACATGAGAAAATCAGGGCTACTCTCAATTCTGGCAACTATCTTGAGAGCTCCTTTCTGTATTTCGAAAGGCTGATTGAAAGATCTGCTAAGGAGGAGGTCTTACCGTTATTCTGTTAGTCTTTTAAATAAATAGGAATAAAACTGATGCTATACAGGCGCGGGGACTCACGTAGCACGGCCGTTTAGTTCTCAGCTAGCCTGAGAGAGGCGCTGCCTCCTATTGCTCATCTCATACTCACGAAAAGTGTCTGCTACAGAGACAACCTGCCGACCAATTAGTACTGCATGAGGATTGGGTCCATGCTATTTAAACCCACTTGGAAGCTTTTATTAGAAGTCTGTTAAAGACTATGTTTTTCCTGCTTAGGAAACCTTTGAGGACATGTCGGAATTGACCTTACCATTTTCGTTGTAAAGCCAGAATATCTTGCCTGGTTGCTGCCTTCGTTGAACTGACACAAAAAGTGGAAAGGCTTTAATTCCTAATTCGCACTCCTGCCAAAGCTTCTCAATTGTCGCCACCCCTTTGAAAAATTTTGATAGGTTTTTGTACGTCCTTCCAACAAATGTACAAATTCATACTTCATAGGACAAACGGTTTCAGAAAGTATAAGATCCATGTGCAGTCTGAGCAGAATGGCTGCGTGCGAAAACGGAAGATGATACATCCTACATTCCTCCTTCCTCTATCCTTTATAAGGTACTTATGATGATGCTTGATCACTGGAAGATTCTTTAGCAGATGATAGTTTTCCAACCCCTGGTAATTCTCTTCGCCAAAGGGGAGTTAGCGAGTGTCCCTCTCCCGTCCAGGTTATATAAGGTTTATCCATTATATGTATATCTATGGCCCCGTGCTAATTAATCTCCACTGTTATAGAGCCATCAAGCGCCGTGCGAAAGATGAACTATCATAACTTTTTACTTACTCGTCACTGTCAGACAAACTATCCTAACTCAACTAACTTATATTTTGTGTTGTATGTTAAGTTATGTAGTTAAGACACACACCGATTTCGCACGGCCCGCAAGATAGGATAAATTGTTGGCTATCACCAGTTGAGATGGAGTGTTACTGTTTAGCCAACGAAATTGTCTAAAAGTTATTCCGATCACCTAACTAGCGGGTTTCAGCCAGCTTGTGCGAGAAGTTTCTGTACAGCCTTATTTAGCAGATATCAACGAACTCTTCAAAGGATGAAGGAGTAAGGTTGAGTACTTACACAATGCCTTTAATAAGATACGCCCGAAGGTAATTAGCATAAAGGCACTCCGAATAGATAATTTCCGCGTTGGCTCGTTCAACAGTTGCTTACCCGCTGAGTGGTNTGAGTACTTACACAATGCCTTTAACAAGATACGCCCGAAGGTAATTAGCATAAAGACACTCCGAATAGATAATTTCCGCGTTGGCTCGTTCAACAGTTGCTTACCCGCTGAGTGGTAAGATCGGAACAAGGCGGTCACTCAGCGAGGATACTTAAAAGGTAGTTCTTTCTATTGTAATGTAAAGAGGCGGATGGACACAGAGTTTCGCTCATGGTAAATGGTAAGTTCTCCCAGACCTTATTTGCTTTAAAAGTGATCTTTCTCAATTCAGAAGGTAACTGGTAAAAAAGCTGCGGCCTAGCAGTGAGCTACACCACCTGCCGCTTGGAAAAGAGACATACTTAAGGGGCCATTTGGGTATCCCAAGACCATTCGTAAATGATCCTGTAGTCAAACTCATATACTACCGAAGTTGATCTTTGTAAAGCCCTACAAGGTTATAATACATAAAAAAGATACCAGAAAAACCTTAATCACCTTGTTCAGCAAGGGCTCTCAAGTTTAGTACACTGATGTATCAAAATTAGAGGATGAAAATACTAGTGCTGGCGNAGAGTACTTACACAATGCCTTTAATAAGATACGCCCGAAGGTAATTAGCATAAAGGCACTCCGAATAGATAATTTCCGCGTTGGCTCGTTCAACAGTTGCTTACCCGCTGAGTGGTAAGATCGGAACAAGGCGGTCAGTCAGCGAGGATACTTAAAAGGTAGTTCTTTCTATTGTAATGTAAAGAGGCGGATGGACACAGAGTTTCGCTCGTGGTTAATGGTAAGTTCTCCCAGACCTTATTTGCTTTAAAAGTGATCTTTCTCAATTCAGAAGGTAACTGGTAAAAAAGCTGCGGCCTAGCAGTGAGCTACACCACCTGCCGCTTGGAAAAGAGACATACTTAAGGGGCCATTTGGGTATCCCAAGACCATTCGTAAATGATCCTGTAGTCAAACTCATATACTACCGAAGTTGATCTTTGTAAAGCCCTACAAGGTTATAATACATAAAAAAGATACCAGAAAAACCTTAATCACCTTGTTCAGCAAGGGCTCTCAAGTTTAGTACACTGATGTATCAAAATTAGAGGATGAAAATACTAGTGCTGGCGTTTATAGACCTTTAATTCAAAAAAGCCTTCCGATGGGCATATACCTAATCTTATTCCAGGCGGAAAATCTCGCAATCCAAGTCTGTGGCCATGCGGTAGTTGTAGAATCTCCTCTGCAGCCATTTCAATCTTTCCTAATCTAACATATACACGTAGCTCAAGTGGCATCACGTATGAACTGATGATGTGCTATGTTTTGTAATCCTTGTAACTACTTGGCTGAAACCTCATGGCAAATGCAACACTTGCCTTCCTAGCAAATATGAGGTTATGTTAAATAAGGTAAGATGCAAATATGCAGGGTTACGATGCGATATGTAAGGTCAAAAGGATACGATCTGGATGGTCTTATACAGAAGATTCCTATAGGGAATGGCTGGGGAAGAAAAGTCTTTCGCAAGACATATGAAAGAAAGATGGCAGTATAGTTCGAAAGACTTTTGCTATTCTAGTGGTGAAAAGCCGAGTGCGCAAAACAGAGGCGTGCCATTCGAGAAATCCGCGTAGGAGTTATCTGGCAGCGGAACTTTTATTTTTGAAGTGAAACTTCTTTGTTGGGAGTAAATTGGCAAATTCAATGGAAATTGCACACGAAAATAGTGCAACGGAAAGGATGCAATGGAAATGGTTGAAGCTGAAAAAAGTGCTTCTTGTGTGTATGCAAATGGTATTAGTTCAACAAAAATTTGCTAATAAAAGGTTAAAGAATAACACTTAGAAAAAGACCAATACAAGAATGAAAGTAAAGATGACTAAGTACATAGAGAAAGAAAAGGATAAAGGCAAAGGTACAAATAAAAACAAATACAAAGATGCGTAAATATAAAGGCAAAAGTGAAGACCAAGGTAAATTTAAACACTTTACTTATACGTATATATAAGGGCAAACGTGAAGGGGAATATGTAGATGAAGAGAATGATAAACATAAAAGTAAAGACAAAGAGGAGGATGATGATACCGATAAAAGTAAAGATGAAGATAGGGGAAGAAAGATTAAAATAAAGGTAACTAAAGAGGAAAGGATAGAGAGAGAGAGAGAGACACAGAAACGCAATCTGGGAACTATTTTGGGATTTTAGAGATTTTTGGGATTCTCGGGACTTATCGATAAAATAATTGATATTTTTATCGGTTTTGTTATCGATATTATTCGATATCGAAAAAAATATTAATTTTTTTTTTAAATTTACTTTTTAAAAATCATTTTGCTAAAAGGTGTACAGCATAACGCTAAGACTTGTTAGCAGATCTCGAAAGACAGTATAGAGCTTTCAAGAGGGAAGCCAGAATTGGCAACTGTCTTACGAAAGACTGTGGTGAGGTTAATTGATAACGCCTAGGTGAATCTGTTAGATTGATGGAGCTCGCCATACCGCTGATACCGATAAGAACCATAGCTGAAGAATTATTAAAAGCGCTTCCAAATAACTTTACATAAAGAAATTTATCTCCCAACATGCAAAACCAGCGAGTTAACTACAAAGTCTCTCACACTGAAAGTAAATTCGAAATTCTTCAGTGTATTTTTCCACATTTCGCATGCTGTGCGATTCCCGTTAGTTAACATTGCACAGGAATGAGTATTGCATAAGTTATAAATAGCAACAACAATAAGTTAATGTAATGGTTCATAGGTGCCTCACACAAATGGACAAACCGACGCACGCACCCAAAAAAGATGACACTGATATTTTTGGCAACGCAGCCGCCGTCCGTAGCAGTTGGTTATTTGACGATGGGAGGTAAGCGGTTGGTGGTTGACGGCATCGCAATGCCTACGCAACTTTCCGTTTCACTGATGATCACACAACGGCGTGCTTGGTGGTCGCCATCGCCCAAAATTGCACGTACTCCAACAACAATTAACAACAGCTTAAAACATATGCGCGCCTGCATAAAATTCGCAACGCCAGCGAGCGATGCGTTGACCACCACCACAAGGCCAATGCGCGCCCGCACACCCGCTAGCGCCAGCGACAACAATACCAGCAGTTGTACCAACGACAAAATGAACGTCAGCAGCACACTGCCTCCATCAACACGCTCCCACTATTTTATTCATTATTTAGTGTTTCTTTTTTTCGAATTTACTTGCTGTTACAAGGCATCAGCAGCAACACTGCTGCTGTAGTGGCGGCGCCTGGACCTCACAACAAGCCTACCACGTACCACCAGCAAAGTTCAAAAATTCGCAAGATACAACAGGTAAGAGTGGCGGTGTTTCGGTGTGTCGGTGAGGGGGATGGCAACTAAGTTCAAGCGAACTTCGAAACCACCAAAAACGAACCGAGACAATCCAGAGTCGGGTCTCTGCATATATTAATGTTATTATGGTCAACAACAGCAGCAACGTTGGCAGCACTGCTAGTGCGGTTGGTTGCAGTGGTGTATGCACTTTTTGGTGGCCCTGGCATTTGCAACTCTGACGTTGTGGTGTCCAAGCGGCGCTTTGGGAAAAGTTTATATGCATAACTTCGTTTCATTTAGTTGGAGTTGGCAAAGCGTAAGCGAAGAATCGCTTACTGTTGCTTGATTATTGGTTGCTTTTGCAGCTGACGATGATGTGTAGCTTGTTTTCTCGTTACAGTAGTAGTAACGGCGCAAATGCGATTGCCGACAAACGCAACGATCCTGTGGGAAAATTATAAATCAAGCGAAATTAAAAACGAAATATTGCTTTCACTTTGCATTTTAATTAATGAACGACTTCACTGCAGATGTCAATTATTTGCTGTTTTTCTTTTTTTGTTTTTTGAAGGAGTTTGCAGTCAGAGGATAAATATTAGCTCTTAACGGAAGTTTTTGGATGTTCTTTATCACCACAATGTATACGCATTTTTTAAAGACCATTTTGATATTTTTAGCCATTCAACTTTTTTTTCGTGCAACCCTGCGCTGAGTTGAACGCAAATGTTGAACGCAAAGTTGAACAATGCAAACACACTTTTAGCCAGAAGAAGTTCATTTGACCGCCTACACTCTATTCCCGGGCAGTAGAACAGAGTAACTTTGGATGTCGTAGTTTTCGTGCATTACACATTTCCAGTCAGTAGAGACAAATCATTTGTCAACCATGCCGTTTTACGCAATGCTGCTGTGCTTTGGATCAATCCGGGACGCCAGAAAATCAAACATTTCCAGATTAGTTTCGAATACACAAAAAGCTATGGTCGATCCTGGATTTGTCGCTTGGCTTTCAGAGGAGAAATGTATCCTTCTAGCCGCTATTGAACTAGTACGCAGTCAATCGAATGCGATAACCAGACAGCATCTCTATTTCAGCTTAATAATCCACGACATCGTTAATGAAAACGATAAGAGCACACAAACTTGCGGGGTACATCTATTCACCCTGCCCTGGACGGTTTTCATTTTCAATTCGGGAACCAATTTGTTAAAAGCACCAATGACTTATTTGTTCATAAAAATCGTCTCTATACTTGCAATGATTGTATAAAAGATAAATTACACTGATCTCCTCTTTAAGCTGGTATGCGGATAGGCTCAGTCGGTTATGGTTACCACAAATTAATTAAATTACCGGGAAAGGGGCAGTTCATGACGGTAGGAGGTTTAGTTTGGGTTAAAGTCTCACACTGACAGGGCTACGCTTTCGATATTTCCTTTTCGTAAAAAACATGTAATCGTGTTTTCGTCTTCAGAGGGCTATAGCTATTTCAAGCATTTTTGACCATATCAGGACCTTTAAACCTTCTTAGCAGGTGAGACACTATTGAGTCCTTAACATATGACCTACATACACATATGTAATTTTTACAAGTTCGCAGATATACGAACCTTCCACATACCAGCATTTGAAACACATTTGATCGTCTTATTATCTGGAAAGTAATTCTCTCAACCAACATTAGTGCAACATATAAATAGACGATCTCTAAGTCGTTCCCACGACAGTCGGGTCTACGTAACCGGAACGACCCAGATTTATATCTGGCCAAGGACTGTCACTCCAGCAATCCTCCCCAAAAACCCTTTGGGGAACTTGTATGCTGCTACAAAATCAACAACAACGATCTATAGGCTGAGTTCAAGGTTTCTTGGTTTCTTACTAAGCATTTGTAACCTCAGGGGCCTTTCTATGATATTTTGTTTTATGTAAAACTTATAAGGTTATATCAGGCAAAGAGTTTTAATTTTTTTTATTATAGTACTTAAGAACACCAGCCTGAGAATACTGTAATGGTGATGAAGATCTACTAGACGGGAAATGGCAAGATACATCAGCTTCTTTTGGTTAATATCGGAAAATGACTTCAACTTACCCTTCTTATTGAGGCTTTTAAGCTTCCTGTATGGTTCGCCTGAGGGATATCTGGCATACCCGATTCTTTCCGAGCCACCATTGAAATGGACATCGGAGGCTTCCATGTCCTTCGCTTTACAGTTTCTAAGCCGTCCCTGATCACATCACATTCTGCATTGCTGAACGTTCTCCGAGTCCACGATTGCCATTAGCCGAGGTGGTTTTTGCATAGGTACAATAAATTTCCCAAAGCCGAACTTGAAAACTTTTTCATGCAGAGACCAGTCTACGTTA
>NW_016161484.1:20300-38448 GCF_001687245.7 Rhagoletis zephyria
GTCAAAAAACATGTTATTTTTTGCTTATCCTCCCTTTGGGGAGGTTTATGATTGCCCTGTACCTTGTAAGGTTTTATCCTGCCAGTAAGCATTTAGCCTGGCATGGACCTGTGTTGTTACGCCAGTGCTGGTTTCTGGGTCTGTTCCTCTATTTCCTTAGCTCTTTTCTTTAATTGTGCTAGGTCCGATCGTTAGGTGGGCTCAGGCTCTATAGGTGAAGACACGGCCGCCCTTCTGGCTAGCCAGCGTGCTTCCTCATTACCAACAATTCCTATGTGACCTGCTATCCAAATTAGTTGTGCTTCGCCAGGACATTAAGTCTATCAATGCACTCAAGAGCCAGGGACGGCTTGACCTAAAATGATGAGAGGGCCTTCCGTGCCGCCTGGCTATCACTCTATGTGTATTATAATTTTCTCATACCTGCCCCAATGCCATATGAAGCTTTGGAGCCGTCTATATACCAATGCAGCGAGCTTGCTTGTATATACCTATCCATAAAAGAGGTGCTTTGCTGCAAAGCTCTACTGTGAATTTTCTCTCAAAGTCTATGGATTTGGACCTATAATCCCTGTATATGTGTATCCTCCGAGTGAATATTTTAAGATTAGCCTGCTAAGCCTACCAGTCAAAAACTTGCCAATAACGATTAGTTTCATATTCCTGCAGACTTAAAAAAAAAAACTAAATAATTTAAACTAAAAATAATGCTAAAAAATGCCATATATACAAACGAATGCCTAAATTTGTGGTTTATTCAGCAAAAAAAAAAAAGTGTTTAAAGAGTTACTTGCAGCAAAAGAGAAGTACAATAACCAAACGCACGTGCCACATTTGCCATGGCGTCTGACACAATCAAGAAATGCATACATAAATATGTGTGTATGTATTTAGAAGCAGTTACGTACATACAACTACTTTACATTCTATCAACCCTTTCTTCCATTTGACTCCCTTGAACACAAATTTAAAACAAAACAAAAGTAAACAGGCAAAACCAAATATGAACTGTACAAAAAATATGTGTTTGTATGCATATTCTCCATTCACTGTAAATGCTCCTTCCTTTCATGAACTTATCAAACTGTCTGCTACTATAAGGAAAATTAATCCTTGTCTATAAAGAACAAAAAAGAGTTAGCGTAGGAGCAGCTGTTTCTGTACGCTGACTGTTCTTTGGTAGCCTTTTGCGCAGGAGCAGGCAATGGCGTATGCATTTTGCAATAAAAATTTGGGGATGCCTCGTGTTTTCGTATTCTTAACTTTTTTATTTTTGCAAACAAACGAAAAAAAACTGTGTGCAAGGAACATACGAAAATTTAAGTTGTATTTTTTTTCTTAAGTCATTGGCGGGGCATTGAATCCTGCACACCCTAATTATATGTTTTTATATGTAGGTAGGTATGTATTTTGTGTGCTTGCAATGCAGTTGGTTTTCGGCGCAACACCTGCTTGACACGAGCTAAGGATGTAGAGTAAATGTTGAAATTTGTGTAGAAACAACACATTTACTTGTGCTCGATTCTTAAAAAGAAACAGTAAGAGTTTGGGTATGACATTATCTTGGCGTTTTTTTGTAAATTTCAGGACAAACTGGTTTCGGATAAATGCGCTTATTTAATAAAAAAAAACGTACGTTATCCACATTCAGATACAGAGTTTTCTTAAGGGAGACAATATTTTATGATGTCTTTGTCAAATTCTAAGAGGATTTTACTCCACTCCATAACAATTTTTTATAGTAGGCTAGCTGATCCGATGAACTTCGTCCCGCCCAAAGTAAATTTTTTTTTATTGAAAAGTTTTGGGCCAACATTTTCAACAACAATACTATGAATGTATGTAAGTATGACAAATCGAACTTTCTGATACTATTCTCGAGTACTGCTGGAGTCAATCGCTACTGCATCCGCCACTGAGGTTAAGTGGCAACTCCGGAAGGATCTCACATAGATATTACTTGCTTACTTAATCTTAGTCTAAATCTTAATTTCAATCACAAATTCGATTGCAATCTTAATACCAATACTAATTTTAATGTTAGTCTTAATCTTAATATTAATCCTAATCGTGCGATTAATAATAATATTCATCCCAATCCCGTTTTTAATATTAATATAAATCGGTTCACTTCAGGCTAAGCGGTCATTTAGGGATCTGGGCCCTATTGCACCGACGAATTATCATTAGCATTTTAGCAAATTATCGAACTTGCGCAAAGTTTTGTGTTTCACCAACATGATAAGGAAAAGTCATTCAAATAAATAAGTATTGATAAGTAAAAAATCACTCAAAATCATATATAGGCGTTGCACCAAAATTTGAAATACTTAGCGAAAAGATTAAAAACGATGTATGAACGGTTAGAATAATAAGCAGCCATTACCATTGCGTCAACTTAAACTTCCTAACGATGTTTAGTAGCTGCCAAAAACTGTTCAAAGTTGTTTGGACGTTCCCGTTCGGAGTTTCGATTTTTTCCAATGGATTTAATTTTTTGTTTAAGAATTTAAACACACTCGTTTTTAATGCAAATATGGGTTTTTTTTTAGAAATATATCTACATCTATATGAAGGTCTTTATTAACGTTCGTTGAAGTTATTTCTTCGTACAAGCAGACGTACATATCGACGCCTCCAAACAATACTATGCTAAGTTTGACTAAGTCTAAGCTGACTTAGCATATAACGGTTTTGAGGCGTCGGTATGTACTATATCTACATACTGTTATTCGCAAAATTGAGTATATGATTTTGTTTTTTGTTGATATTCGCAATGTTTTACATGCTAATTTTTTTTGAAGTGAAACTTCTTTAGCGGCGGTTGGTTGGTTGGGAGTAAATTGGCAAATTCAACGGAAATTGCACACGGAAATGGTGCAATGGAAATGATGCAACGGAAATGGTGCAACGGAAGTTATTGGGGCTGAAACAAGTGTTTCTTGAGTGTATGGTATTAATTTAACAAAACCTTGCTAATAGAAGGTTAAAGAATAAAACTTAGAAAAATACCAATACAAGAATGAAAGTAGAGGTGAGTACGTACATAGACAAAGAAAAGGATAAAGGCAAAGGTAAAAATAAAAACAAGACCAAAGATGCGTAATGATAAAGGCAAAAATGAAGACCAAGGTAAATTTAAACTTTTTACTTATATAACACTTACTTATATACTTAAGGCCAAAGGTGAAGGGGAATATGTAGATGAAGAAAATGATAAACATAAAAGTAAAAACAAAGATAATCACGAGGATACCGATAAAAGTAAAGACGAAGATAGGGGAAGAAAGATTAGAAGAAAGGTAATTGAAGAGGAAAAGATATAGAGCGAGACACAGAGAATCAATCTAGGAACTATTTTGGGATTTTCGAGACTTATCGATAAAATAATCCATATTTTTATCCGTTATCGTTATCGATATTTTGATCGATTTTGTTATCGATATTTTTATCGATTTGTTATCGATTTTGTAATCGATATTTTTAACTAGTTTGTATTTTTTTATCGATTTTTTATCTATATTTATAGATGTTGCTATCGATACTTATCGATTTTGGTATTGATATCTATCGGTTTTGTCGTCGATACTTATTGATATTGTGTGTCGTTATTTATCGATTCTGTTATCGATATTTATCGATTTAGTTATCGATAGTTATGGATTTAAACCGATTTTGTTATCGATACTTATCGATTTTGTTATCGATATTTGTCGATTTTGTTATCGATTTTCTAATAGATTTTGCTAGGAATGGTATTATCGATGTTTCTGTTGAAATTTTTATCGAATTTGTCATCGATATTGTTATCGATTTGTTATCTATCTATCAGTTTTGTTATCGATATTCTGTTGGACGTTATTATCGATTTTGTTATCGATTTTCTAATCGATTTTGCTAGGAATGGTATTATCGATGTTTCTGTTGAAATTTTTATCGAATTTGTCATCGATATTGTTATCGATTTGTTATCTATCTATCGGTTTTGTTATCGATATTCTGTTGGACGTTATTATCGATTTTGTTATCGATAGAGTATAAAGATAGAAATGAATATAATGGAAAAACAGAATAACATGAATTTTAATAAAAACGAACAGGGGTAGGGTAGAAAACAGAAAGAAAATATAACCTTAAGCAAAAGCAGATGTGTGTATGTATGAATTGGTTATGAGACAAAATAGATAAGTAACGTAAGTTTCACTTCTCTGGTGTGGCCCAGGCGCACTTAGTTTTTTATTTTATTTTGTATTGAAATATGGCTTATATTTTAGCAAACCCCATTAGATCCTAATATGAATATGTCTACGAAAATTATGAAAAATCTGCAAAGCAAACTTTTAATAAGAATTTCTAAAAAAATCAGGTATGCAGTTTTATAGTCTATTCAGTTTTAGTATAATAATACATATGCAAATTTCAAATTTAGAAACAATTCTCAAAAATCATCGCGAACTTTTAGACATTTGAAATTGGCACATTATTATACTAAAACAGAATGGGCAATAAAACTAGATACCTATTTTATTTTACAAATTCTTGTTAAAAAGTTTGCTTTGCAGATTTTTTATAATTTTCGTAAAGAGATTCATATTTGGATTTAAATGGGGTTTGCTAAAATATAAGCCATTTTTTAGTACCGAATTAACAAAAAATTTTGCGAATACTAACAAAAAAACCTTATACATACTCAATTTTGTGAGTAACAGTACCTACATAGAACAATATTTATTAACAAAAGCTATTTGAAGCGTTCGGACGTTCCGATTTGCAATATACTTACAATCGATAATCCTATAGCTTCCAAAAGAAATTTTGTGCGACCGGCAAGAGTAACCAAAACTAGCTTTTGTATTTAAATTTTGACAAATAAAGTAAACGTTACGACTTTTGTTTTTACTTTTAAAGTATATTTTGCGTCCGAACGCTAGAAAAAAAGCACAATTTTTAATTTAACTTTAGACCATTCCTAATATAGTTTAACAGTCTTTTTGTTATTGGGCTTACAGAACATAAACTGTGCAAAATTTTTATATAGATTTCCAATCCTTTTTGATCGTGTGCCATAATTATGAAGGGTTTCTGTAAGGTTTCTCCGAAAAAAAGAAAAATTGAAAGTGTAGTTGGAAAGCCGTAAATATCTTGAATGGACCAATTTGTCCAATATTTTGGTGAATGAAAGACAAAATGTGTAGATAGCGATTGGCAACTATAATCTTTGTCCAGGCTCAAAGCCGTTTTTTTGGTCTTGGCTGACACTTTTCAGGAAATACCCATATATTAGAGGAGGAAAATCCGCATATAACAAAAGGCGTGTCATAAAATAAAAAATCTGCTACAGTTTAGATATTGATGTAGTAGAAAATTTTCGGCTATCTCGTAGCCAAATTGAAGAAATTTTATTAAAAATTGGAGTNTAGATAGCGATTGGCAACTATAATCTTTGTCCAGGCAAAATTATATTTTTTTGGTCTTGGCTGACACTTTTCAGGAAATACCCATATATTAGAGGAGGAAAATCCGCATATAACAAAAGGCGTGTCATAAAATAAAAAATCTGCTACAGTTTAGATATTGATGTAGTAGAAAATTTTCGGCTATCTCGTAGCCAAATTGAAGAAATTTTATTAAAAATTGGAGTGGACCTACAATATAACAGTAAGCGTAAGAATGGCTTAAGTCCGCTACAGAAATTATTGTCGACTCTGCACTAATTCGGTAATAGTAGCCAATATCATGGAATTGGTCAAATGCATGGAGTTCACATATTAGCGGTATGTACAGTAATCCACCGAGTGGCAAATGTCCTGATAAACAAATTGATGGATGAAACTATTTGTTGGTCGGCATTTACGAAAAATCTTGCCCCACAATTTCTCAACATTGATAGATTTCCTTAGATCGCGGGGTGCATTGATGGAATTATGATATATATAGACGCCCCGAAGGTTATTGGGTACCAATTTGTTAATCGGTACGGAAATCATTCAATTAATACAGTGTGGTTTTTGAATTTCTGTTACTGAAATATTTTGGAAAGGTCCAAATAAATAATCCTTAAATGTAGAAAAATATAGTTATTTATATAAACATACATATTATAGTCATGACGGACTTATTGGGTGTGATTGTACCAGCTGCTGGTGCGACGTCAGAAACTATTTGAAAATGTTTCGATTGTACCTGCAGGCTGGTGTCGTGAGTGGTGTAATTAGCTCAATTTCTAAGTAAAAAGTATTTTGGCGGAAATTTCTTGCACAATATGAGTCAAAGCCGTGTTTGTGGAAGATTACGATATTGCAGTTGTGAATTAAAACAAAAATAATCTTTTAACAAAATGGTAGATAAATTATGAAATCTCGACTCTAATCATTTCGATCTTTCCTCGACCTCATTTGTAAAGAAATAAATATTGTACCAGCATGCTGGTAAGTTATATGTTTCGGGCCTGACGGTACAAGCACTTGATGGAGCCAGCAACCTGGTGTCGTATATTTCCCCTTTTATACAAAAAAGTTTTTGGTTGGATAAAATATTTGCTTTTTTCCAAAGTTCATTTTTTTCTATACCATTACTTATTGATAATGTTTGCGTGTATACTTACATATGTATATGTAAGTAAAAAATTTTAGCTACCATTTTTAGCCATTTTTTACGACATTTTTTAGGGCTAAACCCTTTTTTAAAGAAATTTGGCTACCACTAAAAACTATTCGCGGCAACACTGGTGACCACACGCGTGTTTCACCCATATACGAACAGCGGTAGCGGACAAGAACGATAGAATACAAGATTGCGCATTCCCGCAGAATGACATTTGTGGCAATGGGTAAACAAAGAATATGGCGAAGAACAATGAGTTGACAGTTGTGAATTTGCAGTGAGAAAACGTGTTTTCTTCTCGATTCACCAATTTTTCAAGCCATCTTTGAATATAGCAAATTAAGCACAACGTTAACAAAAAATATACAACCACTCTTAAAATGTGTTCAAAAGTATAGGTCTTATTAATTAACTATTTAGAATTTTTGTGTTTGTATTGCAGGTGCCGAAAAAGTGATAATATCTTGTCGCAGCGCATGTTTTCCTCCTGAAAGTGGTCGATGCTTGCTTACCTCCGATTTTAATTTGTAATTTGTGGTATTTCAACATTTTCAACTTAACATGTCGCGTTTAAAAGTGGTCCGTAAAGTGCTTCATGCATATTATGCTGGTGTATAAATTGTATGGCTTCTGCCGGCAGAACTCTACCCACTTTCTGGCCAAGGCGTCGTCGCGGGGAAACAAAAAAAAAACTGCATTTGGGGGCTTGACCCCTACGGCAGCTGCAATTCAANCGGTACAAGCACTTGATGGAGCCAGCAACCTGGTGTCGTATATTTCCCCTTTTATACAAAAAAGTTTTTGGTTGGATAAAANATACAAGACACGACATTTTTATAAAGTTTTTATTACAAATAAAACGTTTTTTACTTCAAAACGCACGAATTACTTTGATTTTTCACTTGAAAGTAAACAATACGTTTGCACTTGTTTCTAAACAAAAAGTTTNGTATATTTCCCCTTTTATACAAAAAAGTTTTTGGTTGGATAAAATATTTGCTTTTTTCCAAAGTTCATTTTTTTCTATACCATTACTTATTGATAATGTTTGCGTGTATACTTACATATGTATATGTAAGTAAAAAATTTTAGCTACCATTTTTAGCCATTTTTTACGACATTTTTTAGGGCTAAACCCTTTTTTAAAGAAATTTGGCTACCACTAAAAACTATTCGCGGCAACACTGGTGACCACACGCGTGTTTCACCCATATACGAACAGCGGTAGCGGACAAGAACGATAGAATACAAGATTGCGCATTCCCGCAGAATGACATTTGTGGCAACGGGTAAACAAAGAATATGGCGAAGAACAATGAGTTGACAGTTGTGAATTTGCAGTGAGAAAACGTGTTTTCTTCTCGATTCACCAATTTCTCAAGCCATCTTTGAATATAGCAAATTAAGCACAACGTTAACAAAAAATATACAACCACTCTTGAAATGTGTTCAAAAGAATAGGTCTTATTAATTAACTATTTAGAATTTTTGTGTTTGTATTGCAGGTGCCGAAAAAGTGATAATATCTTGTCGCAGCGCATGTTTTCCTCCTGAAAGTGGTCGATGCTTGCTTACCTCCGATTTTAATTTGTAATTTGTGGTATTTCAACATTTTCAACTTAACATGTCGCGTTTAAAAGTGGTCCATAAAGTGCTTCATGCATATTATGCTGGTGTATAAATTGTATGGCTTCTGCCGGCAGAACTCTACCCACTTTCTGGCGTCGTCGCGGGGAAACAAAAAAAAAACTGCATTTGGGGGCTTGACCCCTACGGCAGCTGCAATTCAATACAAGACACGACATTTTTATAAAGTTTTTATTACAAATAAAACGTTTTTTACTTCAAAACGCACGAATTACTTTGATTTTTCACTTGAAAGTAAACAATACGTTTGCACTTGTTTCTAAACAAAAAGTTTGTTTACGTATTGCCATAAATGTCAAAGTCGGCAAAACCAAAATAGCGGTTTCGGGAATGCGCCACCTTCAGTTCATTTCACCATGGGTTGCGGAGCATAGATTTTGACTCATACAGGCACGTTCATTGAATCGTTTTTATGCAATGGTCGGCATACTAGCGCATTCAAATGATGCAATAAGTGGGACTGTGTGCATTGCTCAGCTGGCGCNATTTTTTAGGGCTAAACCCTTTTTTAAAGAAATTTGGCTACCACTAAAAACTATTCGCGGCAACACTGGTGACCACACGCGTGTTTCACCCATATACGAACAGCGGTAGCGGACAAGAACGATAGAATACAAGATTGCGCATTCCCGCAGAATGACATTTGTGGCAACGGGTAAACAAAGAATATGGCGAAGAACAATGAGTTGACAGTTGTGAATTTGCAGTGAGAAAACGTGTTTTCTTCTCGATTCACCAATTTTTCAAGCCATCTTTGAATATAGCAAATTAAGCACAACGTTAACAAAAAATATACAACCACTCTTGAAATGTGTTCAAAAGTATAGGTCTTATTAATTAACTATTTAGAATTTTTGTGTTTGTATTGCAGGTGCCGAAAAAGTGATAATATCTTGTCGCAGCGCATGTTTTCCTCCTGAAAGTGGTCGATGCTTGCTTACCTCCGATTTTAATTTGTAATTTGTGGTATTTCAACATTTTCAACTTAACATGTCGCGTTTAAAAGTGGTCCATAAAGTGCTTCATGCATATTATGCTGGTGTATAAATTGTATGGCTTCTGCCGGCAGAACTCTACCCACTTTCTGGCGTCGTCGCGGGGAAACAAAAAAAAAACTGCATTTGGGGGCTTGACCCCTACGGCAGCTGCAATTCAATACAAGACACGACATTTTTATAAAGTTTTTATTACAAATAAAACGTTTTTTACTTCAAAACGCACGAATTACTTTGATTTTTCACTTGAAAGTAAACAATACGTTTGCACTTGTTTCTAAACAAAAAGTTTGTTTACGTATTGCCATAAATGTCAAAGTCGGCAAAACCAAAATAGCGGTTTCGGGAATGCGCCACCTTCAGTTCATTTCACCATGGGTTGCGGAGCATAGATTTTGACTCATACAGGCACGTTCATTGAATCGTTTTTATGCAATGGTCGGCATACTAGCGCATTCAAATGATGCAATAAGTGGGACTGTGTGCATTGCTCAGCTGGCGCTCTTCGTATGTCAAATACACATGTGCTCAGAGAGCGCTGAGAATTATTTAGGGGTGGCTCACAAGCATGAATATGTTCCGCTCTCAAACCAAATCGTGGTTGCCTCAACTAAGATTTGGTAACTATGACTAAACCATAAAGAAGATAAAACTGAAAAGTTAGATACCTCAAGTTATGGCATTTTATGTTATTTTGTGTTATGTTATGTTGCATTATGTTATGTTATGCTAAGTATAAGTTCAACTGTCCTCCACTCAACTCATCCAACTAATGTTATTTCACTTCAACTCACCTTATCACACCTCAATTTACCTCAACTCACCTTAACTTCCCTGAACTTACTTCAATTCACTTCATCTTAACTCAATTCAACTCAAGTCACCTCCACTCCCCTTAACTTTAGTGGTTGAATCTCAATCGTTGCGCGCTAGGCGAACACTACCCAGTAGGACAAGTAGTAATGCATTACATGCGTGATAAATAATATAATGTATTTCTTATAAGTTCTCGATTATATTACTGCTAAAAATGTAATCAGTGTTCTAATATATTAAAAAAGTTTCAAAAATTTCATATTAAAACAAATAGGAAATCGCCCTGTGGAAAAAATGCATTTTCGAATGTGAAAAGGGTTGTTTTACTGATTATTTATTTTAAATCTCCTATACCGGCTACAGGGCTCTAAAAAATAGCATACTGAGTCAATGTTTGAATTTTAACTTTATTACTTGACTTAAAGAGGTCTAAACACAAATCGCCCTTCACTTGCAATGACGCACACACATCTCTTTGTATGATGGACACACGCCGCATACTCAAGCGAATTTATGACCCTGAAGCAGAGGTTCCTAAACTGGTTTTTTTCGAAGACCCCTTTCAAAACTTTACCTGTTTCGGTGTTTTATTTTTTATCGCTCCGAGTTTTAAAGTGATGCCAAAAATATTCATCACTCATATTTTTAAAACATAAAACTTGAAACAACACAACCAAAAAGCTTTTTACGCCAAACTCTAAATTCAGAAACTAACAAAAGACAAAAGACCGAATCTAAAAAAGTGAAGTTTATCCCCATTAAGTTCGAAAAAGATCTCAGATCCTGGCCCAGAATCAGTTTATGAGTTCGGACTCAGTGCTGGAATTTAACCTGAATTCCCCCACAGGGAACTCAGAGTTATAGACACAAGTGCTCAAATCTCTGCCACCGGCAATTTCGGCATAGCCTCACTCAGTGTTATACCAACATCCGTTTCTTTTTAGTCTGCAGGTGGACTTTAAGGCTTCCCCACCTATGAAGACACAAAGTGACGGTAAGCGCAGCAGTGCGTCAAGAGCACTATAAACCACGCAAAAAAATTAAAGTTAAATAAAGAGGTTATCAAGCAACCATTTGGGTTGTTTACTATCGTAATCAGATACATTTTCGTGGATCCCAACTAACCACTCGTGTACCCCCAATATTTTTTCACGCCAACGTAGACCCTCGTCGAGTCTCTCGTGTACCCCTGGGGGTCCACCTGGACCACTTTGGGAATCACTGCCCTAAAGGAAGGTCTATTTAACGAATTTAAATTACCGCAGACATTGAGGTTTAAGCATAGGAAATGATTTTAAGCACTTAGTAAATTTTCTGAGTCTATTGTTGAGCTTAAGATGACGTAATTAGCGTAAGATAGAGTCCGAGCTCTAGCTCACTTTTTAAGCTTGAGGACTGTAGAGGGTGGCAAATATTGTTTTACAAGATGTTCAAACGGTTGTTTAAACGACTTTTTTATTTTATTTCAAGTTGAAGATTTCCACAAAAGCATAAATTCCCATCGATATCGAATTATAGTGCATGCTTAAAAGAGCTAAGCATAATCCCTACTTCATGAATGTCAAAGGAATATGAACTGCACCAACCAATACACTTTTAACTGACTGAAAAGATGGACTAAAAAGCAAAGAAGAATCCAACATTACAATACGACCAGCCGCATGCAACAGCGGCGGCGGCAGCAATTGCAATTCCATATTGGAGCAATTTTATTGGGCATTGATGCGACACGCTATTGATCTTATCGCGATAATCTTGACGCCATGCGACAGTCGAATGCCGCAGCGCAATGCGTTTATGTAAATGCGGCAAACGCTTCGACAATACATTCCACTTTACAACAGGCTGTGAACGCCTGTAGGCCTTTATGCGAGTCCTATGTAAAGTTGGACTAACAAGATTTTGGTGCAATGTGGTCGCATACCTTTTTTCTTTACTTCAACTTTGGTTGAGACAATGCTGTGCTGTTGTTGTTGCTGCTGGTGCTTACGCCAAGTTGGAAGTTTAAATCCCATCTATGGTAGTCTTTGCGCGAGGTATACGGCGACTGAATTGTGTTTCTCACACATTTACTTTGCACTAGCCGTTGACGTTAAGGTACTTTTATTCATTTTTTGATGCTCCATTAAAGGGATAAATTTTAAATTTTTTTTGTTTTTATTTTTTTGGTTAATATTTGTTGCAAGGTTGTATTATTTTCGACGTTATTTCGCTTTGACACTTGGTTTGGACAATTTTTTCAATGCACCAATATTTTTTCACAACCAACTGCATCCACATTTACTGTTGTGTGTGTGTATTCTTTTTTTTTTGGGTAGGTAGGACCTTTGTGTCGCTACTTATTTAGGTAACAATAAATCCTGCACCTCTATGGAATGCACATTCAATGGCACGAGTAAAAAAAAAACAACACATACTGCAATTGTATTCAATCGTCTTTAGTGGCATCTATGGAATTTCGCGCATTCTTATGCTAAAATGCTTGGCTGCTGACATTGAGTGCGGACCAAAGCCACAAAAGCCAAAGGGATGCGGCTTCCTTCATCCACCTGCATGCAACAGTGGTATCTATAATTCAAGCCATAAGTATGTCGTTCAATCGTTTAAACATTTCTTTTCTCACATATTTCGCCATGCAGACCATTAGTGTTGAATTTATTTTTTTTTAAGGTTCGCGCCTTAAGTCTTTCGATTTTGGTAGTGAATATGCGGCGGAACGCGCTGTTATGCACCACATCGAACATATTGTACAATTATATGTACGTGTGGCTGTGTGCAGATGTATGGGCACACAGTTGGCCTGTGCATAAGATTGATAGCACGCAGAGAGGACAATGTTATTTCTAATGGGGTCATTAATTTTGAATCTTTCGTCGGTATTACTGTTTTACGAGTTGTTGCAGCTTTGGGGTTTTGTAGTTCAAAGGCGCAAAGTCCGAAAATGGCTTGAATATTTGGTCCAAATTCGTAGCATGGTACTAGATGAAATATTAATTAACGAAATGCGTTGAGGTGAGAATTAATTGTAAGTGAATAATATTATATAACGGTGCTCTTGATGCTTATGTATTTCCGCGCTTTTGGGAGATAATAATGGGATTTAAGTAAATGTTGGGCCGAAAGTTTTCACCTTACTGCCTTCGCAAAGTTAACACCTCGAAATGCGACGTTGACACTCGAAAGGGTGTTAGCGCTGCTGGAAGTAGGACGGCCTCGGCGCACAGTGTTTCGACTATATGGAGGCAGGTAGAAAAAGGTTATGGTGACAGTTGATAAAAAAACCGGTTGGACTTAGAGAGGGAAAAGTAAAAGTCATAAATATCAAATTTTACATTATTTACTCTCCCCTCTTCTTCACGAACGATACATTTCCAAAAAAAAAATACGGGAATGGGCGCGACACCGACTAATCAGTTTAGTTGCCTTTGGCGATTAACCCGTTAAAGAAAGTGTTCCTTTTTCAACTGTAGTCAGTTATTTTAATATCGTGAAATACTCAGGTGAAGGTATTTATTATTTATTTGGTACTTTCCTATTTTCTTACAAAAAAATTTACTTTGAAATGTAGATGCTAAAGATTATTAATAAAAAAAAATGTGAGTACTGGTCCGTCAGGTCTTGAAACTAGACGAATGTTTTAGAGAATTTTATGTTGTTTTCGAATATATAGTTTGATTTTTGGGTGCGACTTTGCAAATATATGTAATTTTTGATTTTCTTAATTTTTGATATTCAGCTTCTTTTTGTATGATTTCGCGAAAAGAATTTTTCAAACAATGGAAAAAATCTCACCAAATATTGGGGATAAAGCGAGTATTTACACATAAGTCAGTTTATAGTATTTATAACCTTTGTTTTCTGAGAGTGGAAAGCAGGAACCAAAGTTAACTAAAATGCCATCACATTTAATGACTGGGCCCACATTTTTTGTAAGTTTTGGACGTTATAGTGATCCAATCTTCCCTATATTTTCATTTAATTTCATTTCATTTCATTTTATTTCATTTATTTAAGTCTATGGTTACAAAAACCTTATAGACTAGAATACAAAAATTATCTTAATGCTACAGATTAGAAACTAAAACAAAAAGGAAGATTAAAAATAATGTGATAGGATCCTAGACTCGAACAATGATCTCGGCAACGCAAAAGCTAGATCAAGGTTATTAAAGATATTATTATATTCATTTAGAGCCCTAATAACGGGGGTGAAATCATAATATTTAAATTTAGCAACTTTAACATGAAATGGTAGATGAGACCGTAACGTTCTATTAGGTGTATTGAAGCTTATTAGCCCCAGAAGTTCCGGAGAATAAATGGAGCCGCTGATAATATCATATATGAACATTAGGGAATGGATGGATCTTCTACTAGCAAGAGACTTAACGTTAATAAGCATACATCAAGCAGCGTAAGACGGAACAGGCTCATTAAAATGAAGCGATTGCAGAGCAAACTGAATGAAACTTCTCTGCACTCTTTCAATTCTTAGGGAATGAGACGCATATATCGGATTCCAATTTATTGAGGCGCATTCCAATTTGGACCGCACTACGGGATTGTAAAGCAATTTGCAAGTATACGGATCTTTAAAATCTCTAGCATAGCGCCTCATGAAAGCTAAGTTATAATACGCCTTAGGAGTGATGTAATTGATGTGGTTAATAAAGGTAAATCCCGAATCAAAGAGCACTCTTAGATCCAGGAATTCAACAACATTGCCAAGCTCAACGCACGAGACGGAGTATTTTGAAGGTATTAGATTCCGTCATTTAGAAAAGGTCATATGGAAACATTTACTAATATTAAGAGATAGTTTATTTCTAATGGTCCAATCAGTTAGCTTATTTAAGTCACATTGAAGTGCATAAACATCTGACGGGCAGGTAATCTTACTAAAGAGTTTCAGGTCGCCCGCGTAAAGTAGAAATTTAAAATGCCTAAAACAGTCCCCAATGTCGTTTATAAACAAAACAAATAATACAGGACCAAGAATACTACCCTGAGGCACACCCGAAGTGGCCACAAAGGGGTATGATTTAGAATTATCGATTTCAACAAAGGAGANAGTGGCCACAAAGGGGTATGATTTAGAATTCTCGATTTCAACAAAGGAGATTCTATTAGTGATATAGGACCTTAACCATGACAGGAATACTGGGTGGAAACCGACACTTTTAAGCTTTCCTAATAAAATGTGGTGCGATACGGTATCAAATGCTTTTGAGAAATCCGTCTAAATTGTATCAACTTGCAAGCCGTATTTGAAAGCAGAGATACAGTACTCAGAAAAGACTATCAAATTGGTAACTGTCGACCGCCCACAAACAAAACCATGTTGATGTGGGTCTAAAATTCCTTTGATGGAGAAGCATAATTTTTCCTTGACTACTTTTTCAAATAGCTTCGAGCAAGAAGTAAGTTTAGAAATTGGCCTATAATTTTTTATATCACTCTTATTACCGGATTTGAAAATCGGTGTAATAGAGGCAACCTTCCAACGATCGATAAAAATACCTGTAGAAAGAGAGAAATTAAAGATATATGTTAAAGGCACTGAAAGAGACGAACTGCACTTCTTAAGCAAGAAAGAGGACAGTCCATCAAAATCTCTTTTTAGAGATGTCTTTAAGGCGGAGATGCCATTAACAACGTCGAGTTCAGTGACAGCCATTAATCCAAAGTCTACAGAGTTAGAGGTATCACAATTTAAAAAATTATAGCTATCAGTATCAGCGACAAAATTCGATTTGAAAAAATCTGCAAAAAGATTTACCGAATCTATCAAACCAGTAGACGACTTTTCGTTGAAGTTTAAATAAGTAGGAATATTTGAGCACCCTTTTTTGGAACGAATGTATTTCCAGAAAGCTTTGGGGTTTTACTTTATCCCAAGTTCGTAACGAGCGATATAATTATTGTATAATAATTTTTCAAGCTCATTAAATTGGCACATAAAATTTAAATATTTCTCTTTATGACTGATATTATGGGTGGCTTTATGTAATTTAAAATATTTGTTCCTTTTATTTTTTAACCTCTTTAGCTCTTTAGTGTACCAAGGTAGCTTGTGTATGCGAGCCGGAAGAAGAGAAAGATTGCTGTGGAGAGTTTCTTGAATGCTAAGTAGGAAGGCTTCAAAGCATGATAAAAACATAACAAGGTAAAACCANTTCGAAGTTGGCATTTCGAAAATCAAAAGACCGGGTACCGTCATTTGAGGATGAAATGTAATCGACAAATTTAAGTGATAATAATAAAGGGACGTGATGCATATCCGATTTACAGATGGGAAAATTACTTTCATTTAGCTGGAAAATCATATTTTCATCTATAAAAATTGGGTCAAGTTTGATGCTAAAAAGACTGTCCAAGAAGTTAATTTCAATTAGTAGTTGTTAAGGTAGCATTATTTAACAAATTAGACCAAACAATTCTATTTAGATTAAAGTCTCCTAATATACAAAAATGGCTATCGACATTCCTTTCATAAAGATTAATAATATTATTAACACGAGATGTATATAATGATTCTAAGCTCCTGGGTGGTATGTAGGATACACAAATGAACAGTTTACCAGACGTACCAGAAATGCACACACAAAGCTGATCAAGAAGGGAATGTCGGTTCATAAGCTGAATAATTGAAGACCTAAGAGTACGCCTCACCGCAATCAAAACACCACCACCTCTCGAGAAACCAGTTTTGTTTGCATCCCTGTCTTTGCGATATGTTTGAAAGAGATTTGGGTCGAAAAATTCCGCATCAAAAAAATCATTGTTGAGCCAGGTTTCCACAATTACATAAACATCATAATCACAACAGGATGTAGCCAAAAATACTTCTTTACACTTCGTACGCATACCGGAAATATTTTGGTAATAAACATTTAAGCTAAAACTTTTTGAGATCGGACCATTGCGATTAGAATTAGAATTAGGGTGGCAAGGCGAGGTCCGCATAGCGATTATGCTGATGAAAAGTAACAAAGCTGCTGGATGTGAAGGCCTCTCAGATGAGTTATACAATTACGATGACAAGGAGCTAATAAGTGCATCCGCGACAACTGGAATTCAAGTGCGCTCTGCTCACTCCACATGAAAGGCGGCCCCGCTATGCATGCACACTATTTTATGGAGCGTGCTGTGTGAAAGACTGATGACCTCCGTCAACTGATTACGCAAATTGATACAGCAGCATTCTTAATTTTAATAATAGCTTGTAAAAATTTAAACTTGAATTTTTTCCAATTTTTAACTAGTCTGTAAAAAATCTTGTACTTTTTAGACTGAATAAATGAACAAATAAAGTGCAATGGGGTATAGTCGTTGCGCTAGGTATGCAGTTACAGTTGCATGGCTATACTCAATCCCGACTCTTGCGTCCTCATTCGCGCACTCTGGGCAACGTGAGAAACTCATGTGCGATGTGTGGAAACAAATCCGAGTGGGGCCTTGGGTCACGGCAGAAAGAGAGGCAGCTTCGGTGGGGCCACTCCCATTTATTCGGTTTAAGTGCTCACTGAAGTCTTCAGCGTCTGTTCACCAGTAGGTGCGGCTGCAAGCGGGTGTCTGCTTGGAGCAAGAGGCTCGCTATATAAACGTGTATTTGTTGGCGAAACCGCCCCCGTCCCAGCAATGAGTTGTGCGCTGGGTTTGGGACCCGCCACGTAAAAACCACTTCCAGTGAAAAAGCAAGGCAAAGCCTCGGATGAGCTGGAGCTCGGATGTAAAGGATCGGAAATTCGGAGTTGGAATTGTAGTGGGAGAGAGATTCCGTCGCCGAGTACTGTCGTTCACCCCGGTGGACGAGCGTCTAGCCACAATCCGCATCAAAGCGAGATTCTTCAACATCTCGCTCATCTGCGCCCATGCCCCGACGGAAGAGAAAGATGAGGAATCCAAGGATCGCTTCTATGAGCGCTTGGAACGTACATATGAGCCCTGCCCCCGACACGATGTCCAAACGTGCTTGGCGAATTTAATGCCAAGGTGGGAATAGAACTTTGTAACCACCGTCGGAAAATTCAGCGTCCACGACGAAACGTCCGATAACGGACTGAGGTTGATCGACTTCGCCGGGG
>NW_016161484.1:45065-51000 GCF_001687245.7 Rhagoletis zephyria
ATTCGCTTCTGATGAGCACGCAGGATCTTGGTATACCGGTTTTTTCTGCACCATCAGCCTAAATTTATTTGTTTATTTCTTCTTCTTTTTGGCGCTGTAAACGCCTAAGCGATTTTTCCCGAGTTCAGCAAAGCACTCGAGTCGTTTCTCCTCTGTGCCAATTGACGCCAATTGGAAACGCCAAGTGAAGACAGGTCCTTCTCCACCTGATCTTTCTATCGCAGTAGGGGCCTCCCTCTTCCTCTGCTACCACCAGCGGGTTCCGAGTTAAATACGTTCAGAGCTGGAGCGTCGGTGTCCATTCGAACGACATGACCAAGCCAGCGGAGCCGCTGTATTTTAATTCGCTGTACTACGTCCATATCGGTTTAAAGCTCATACAGCTCATCGTTCCATCGTCTGCGGTACTCGCCATCACCAACGCGTAAAGGACGGAAAACTTCTTGTAAATCTTTCTCCCAAACACTCCAAGAGCCGCCTAATCGGAAGTTGTCCTTGTCCATGCTTCTGCGCCATATACGAGCACGGGTATGATGAGTGACTTATAGAGCGTGGTTTTCGTACGTCGAGAGAGGACTTTACTCCTGAATTGCCTACTCAGTCCTAAGTAGCACTTTTTGGCAAGAGGATTCTGTTGATGTGTACTGGTGTTACCTCAATAGACTTACTCGATTGTTTCACAGTGAGTGTCCAGGTGTCTGCTTTTATGCAGTACTTCTTCCGACCAGACCCTTTCGCTTTGCTTCCTTATCCAACTTGGAAAAGGCAGAACACACTTCGCGGCTTTTATTACCGATGATGTCGACGTCAACGGCATAAGCCAGCAATTGCACGCTCTTGTAGTAAATTGTTCTTGGGCGGTTCAGTTCTGCAGCTCTTATTATATTCTCCAACATCAGATTAAAAAAGCACATAAAAGGGAGTCGGCCTGTCTGAAACATCGTTTTGTGGCGAACGGCTTGGAGAGGTCTTTCCCAATTCAGACGGAGCTGGTGGTATTGCTCAACGTCATTTTACACAGACGTGTGTAGTTTTGAGCGGGATGTCAAATTCAGACATTGCGGCGTATAGGCAACTCCTTTTAGTGCTGTCACAAGCGGCTTTAAATCCGGCAAATAGGTGGTGAGTGTCGATCTTTTTCTCGCGGGTCTTTTCCAAGATTTGGAGTATTGTGATTACCTGGTCTATGGTGGATTTTCCAGGTCTAAAGCCACACTGATAAGGCCCAATCAGTTCATTGACGGTGGGCTTCAGTCTTTCACATAATACGCTCGATAAAACTTTTAACCTATGCTTAGAAGGCTGATCCCGCGGTATTTGGCGCGAATGGCGGGGTCACCTTTCTCGTGGATTGGGCAGAGCACACTTAAACTCCAGTCGTCGGGCATGCGTTCATCAGACCATATTCTGCAAAAGAGTTGATGCATGCACCTTATCAACTCTTCGCTGCCGTACTTGAATAGCTCAGCTGGCAGGCTGTCAGCTCCAGCAGCTTTGTTATATTTCTGCCTCATTATTGCTATACGTACCTCGTCATAGTCAGGCGGTGGAACGCCGACTCCGTCATCATCGACTGCGGGCTCGGGTTCTTCTTCTCCACAACTTTCTGTGCTGCTACCATTTAGCAGGGCGGAAAAGTGTTCCCTCCATAATTTAAGTACGCTCCGGACATCAGTTACTAGGTCGCCATTATTGTTCTTACAGGAGTACGCCCCGGTCGTGAAACCTTCCGTAAGTTGCCTAAGTCTCTGGTAAAATTTTCGGGCATTCTTCCTCTCGGCCAGCATTTCTAGCAATTCGCACTCATGTATTTCGGCCTCTCTCTTCTTATTGCGGCAAATACGTCTCTTTTCCCTCTTCAGGTCCCTATAGCGGTCCCACATAGCGCGCGTTGCGCCCGATCGCAGCAAGGCCCTGTAGGCGGCATCTTTTTTCTCTGCAGCTTCCTGACACTCCTCATCGTACCAGTTGTCCTTTCGGGCTCGCTGAAATCCGACTACTTCTTCGGCGGAGGTACTTAATGAGTGGAAAATGTGCTTCCACTGCTCACATATGTCGGTTTGTTGAAGAGTGCTTTCTGAGAGCAGGTGTGAGAGTCGAGTGACGAATAAATTGGCCGTCTGTTGTGATTGCAGCTTTTCGACGTTACGCTTTCCTTGCATTGTTGGGCGCACATTGTTTGCTGCACAGAGGCGGGTGCGTATCTTAGCTGCAACAAGATAGGGATCCGAGTCGATGTTTGGGTCTTGGAGTGTGCATACGTCTAAAACACTCGAAGCGTGCCTTCCGTCTATCACAACATGATCGATTTGGTTTCTCGTTTTTCGATCCGGAGACAGCCATATAGCTTGGTGGATGTTCTTATGCTGGAACTTAGTACTACCTATTACCATGTCTCGGATACTACGTTTATACGCACAGAATAATCGACTTAATTGAAAGCGCATTGACACCGTACACATTTCGCTCTAGTGTTTATACTTACGGCTTTATATCGGCATCAAAGCAACCGTCTTCAAAAGCAAACAAAATTAGCTGTTTTCATTTGACATTTTATAAGTTAACATAATGGAAAGTGATAAAAATCTAGTTTTATTCGGCATTATAAAATCGTAACAAAGAAAAGAACGATTATTATTAATCAGCTTTTAAATACTGATGCGATTATTTGGAATTTGAGCTGAAGAGCTGATCTCCAATTCGCTTTGACTGAGAGCGGTGTTTATACACTCTTTCTAACTGTCTGGAGAAATAAACTACCGATTTGAAATGGAGTGTGAGCCAAAACACTTCGCTCTTTCAAAGCGAATTGAAATTTAGTTTATACATATGTTTTGAATCGCGACGAAATGAATTAAAGCGACTTATGCATGCGTATAAACGTAGTATATAACTTCAAAGTTCGCGCCGCCTGTCAAACGTTCATTTGTCATCTTTCCGGCGCCGCAGGCGACAGTTGGAGTTGCTGGCGGGTTGATGGCGCAACGGTGAAAAGCACCGGAGCGCACCAAAACAGAAAAAAAGTAAAAAATGCATGCACAAAAACAATTCAACATTTCATAGCTCAACAAAACAAAATGAAAAAAAAAACCTCGGAAAAATATAAAAGTAAGCAAGGTGCAAAAATTATAAATTACGTATTACCGTTGTGGTTGGCAAGCAGACAGGCACATTCGCGTACGGTATAAATTGAAAAGTTTGCTACTTATGCTGCGAAGACAAGCAGATTGTTGTACCTAATTATTACATGTACACAGACAAGTAAGAATATGTAGTATAAATATGTACATAATTGTGTACTTTGTATATTTGTATTTTAAAATTTTTTTTTTTTGTCGTTTTTTTTGTATGTCAGCCAACTTTGTCGTTGCTGTCACAAATATTATGACAAATGCATGACAAATTACTGTCGCTGTGAAACGGTGCGTCAACGTTGATTTCCGTTAATCATTTTCTCCAATAACCGACGTGAAATATTGTGTATATGTGTGAAGAACTTTCCTAATTAGCCAAACAATAATTGGGCGCACGCTGGTGTGGATGCGAGGTACTACATACTTTAATTAAATCTGTTTTCCGTTTGTCGTTTTAATGAAGTTACTATTATTAGAACTACTTACTTCGCTGGTTTTAAATAAATAAAATTTGACGGATTTTTTTCTGTTCATTTTTCATTAGCAAACTTATATGAAAGTATTTAAATAGCAAGCTGTTCAATAAATTTCGGCATAAGGTTTCGGAAAATTTTCTAATCAGAAACTCTTATCTTACAATTATTCCTAAACAGCTCTAATTGGTATGTGAGAGTTAAACTTGATTTCGAAATGGAAATTAACTCACTCGTTCGATTTCTTCCTCGACTCAAAATCTTCAAGCCTCTAAGTTTCAGACCAAAGTATTTCATTGCCTAAAACTATTAAACTGAACTAAATAGAAGCAGACTTTTCCGGTCGAAGTATATTGATTTTCAAGAATTCTATACCATTTCTACGAAAAATTGTTTTTCCCCATATAAAATATGTGGGCAACTTCCTGGGCTTTAAAGCAGTTCTAAATATATATATTTTTTTTTACAAAACAAATCCCAGGGGGTTAGAGCTTAACTTTTTTAATTTTTTTCTGCATATACATATTCATTTTTGGACCATCCTAATGCCCACCCTTTTTAACGTGCATCAATGCCACTTATTCGATTCTTTACCATCTTGAATAATTCGTATATGAATACGCCAACAAAAATTTTGTCTCCGTTTGTTTGGCGATTCTACCGAACCAATACCACCATTTGACAGGTATTTTCTGTAGATGAGGAGAGTGGTTATGGTTTCAAAATTGGTTGAAAATTACGACCAAACTCGTCGTTTGAAAATTTCCGTATTTGTGTATAGTGGTTGTTGCAACCTTTTTATTGTAGAGTGTGTGGCACAAAGCATTGAAAGCCGAAAAGTGTGGGACTTGCCTTTCGGCTCACCGCACTAAAACCTCGAACCCTGCTCCGTTTCCCTCCCACCATGGAAGTGGAATTTATTCGCGGAGGGGGAAGCGGCCTATTGCCCTTTCTATGAAAACTGCGCGAGTGGTTCCGTCAGACGCAATTATGTTCAAATTGTGTTTGCCAATTACAAACAACAGACAATTTTCTCCCGACTCAAGCTAGCATCCACAAAGTTGTTAACCACAAGCGGCCACCCCATCGTCATGCTCGAGTCATCACTTCGATTGCAAAACTGCAGACAGACAATCAAACCGTGTTAACCGTCTTCAGTACATGCTTTGTGATCGTCATTATGCTCCAATGGGTTCAAATAAATATGATTTGAGGCAACCATGCCTCGTAAATACTTGGGTCAGGTGGAAATCACTTTCCCCATGTTGACTACTTACCAACCTTGATATCCGGAGGTACGCGACTATCGTGGCTCTTACATTGGTCTGCGCCATAGTGTCCAGATTTGTGGGGGGGTTTCGGGGTTTAGCCCCCCGCCCCCCCTCAAGTAAAAGAATAATATTTCACTAATATGGGTCTAGAAAAAGGCTCTTTAGAAGAAAGTATGCGTAATAAAGTTTCAAAACACGAATTTTTAAAATCATATATTCAATTTTTCGCTTTNGAAGAAAGTATGCGTAATAAAGTTTCAAAACACGAATTTTTAAAATCATATATTCAATTTTTCGCTTTATTTATAAAACATTTTGATAATTTTAAACACATTAAATTTTTCTTTTTACTTATAAATCAATGAAACGAAGAATTTTCAAAATTTTCGTGGGTATTTGAAAAATTCTTCTAGAACTTCGTCAACTGAAAAATGTATATCTTTGTGAATATTCATAGATTCTAGACCGTTGAAGTTTTTGACAATTGGAAGAAATACAACTTCGAAAGTCTTTTTTAAATGATTTTTTATTTTGCTACGTTAGAGCTGTTGCCGAGAAACTTATGGATACATATACATATACACAAAAATTGCTCGTTGAAGGTAACTAGAATAAGGGGCAAAATTTCCCGCAAAATACATAAGAATTAGTTTAACTGAAAGAGTAAGAAAATTTATTGAAATTTTTTAAACAGGAATTGAAATAAATGCAGTCATAAAAAATTTAGTTATCGAAAGTTATCAAGTTACCGAAATTGATAGAGTCATCGAAGTTTATAGTTATCAAAATTTATCAAGTTATTCATGTTTATTCACTCATCGCAATATTTCGAATTATATATACAAATTGATCAATGTTTATTGAGTTGTCGAAATGTTAAGATGGTTGTCGAGCTACATAAATTAATGGGATTATCGAAATTTGTCAAGTTAATGTAATTTATCAAGTCATCGATATTTATTGAACTATCATCATTTAAAGAGTTATCGATATTTATTGATTTACTGGAATTGGTCGATTTATTTAAACCGAAGCCACATGCCCAGGTTAAAGTAAT
>NW_016161486.1:0-7374 GCF_001687245.7 Rhagoletis zephyria
ATGCAGCATTCTACTTTGCATTCCCCGAAATGAAGCAAAGAAGCGAAAGGAAAAAAACATTGCAGGACATTCTACTTTGCATTCCCCGAAATGAAACAAAGAAGTGAAATAAATACAATGATGATTCGAGGGCATTATAACGCGATTACCGATTTTTTGCTGGGCTATTTACAATTTGGTTTTGAAAGCAGAATAGGTAAGCACTACAAGGAATTCACAACCGGAGTTTTTCTCGACTTATTCGGAGCTTTCAATCATTATTCTAGGGTTTAGATTCAATCATAGTTAATTCTGCGTGATATTACAGGATTATACATTTTTTGAATAACAAGTAAGATCAATTCTCAGGGACCTGTTCTATATATATAGTAATGGAATATAGAATAAAAAATATTATTTATGTACGATTACGGCCATGCATGATATGGCGTCAGACGAAATTCGTTGCCGCTTTGGATGTGTGCAATTTCATATACTGCAGCGTGTTTTAATTTTGGCAGCGAACTTTCTTCCGAAGAAGTTCGCTCAGCGATTTGATTCTGTTTACACTGTTACAAAGCAAAAGAAATACAATCAAATTCTAACAAATAACACTATCGTTAAAACTTTTCTTAAAGTAATCGATAACCTACAGCTCGATGCTTTGCACATATAAATATTTTGTGTAAAAATATTAACATAATGGTACAATTAAATTATCTTGGTGTAAACTAATGAATATATATAAAGTTTTTTATATTCTTTTGATATAGTTATTGAATACAATTATGGGAAAAAAAATCAAAAATCTCTTATAGGTTTTTCATTTAGCTTGTTGAAGTTGAAATATAGTACATATTATTCCTTTACGGGGGTAGGTGCCTCCACTTTTTAGTGCAATTTATTAATTTAAACTGTCGTGGATTTGAATGTGCAATAGAAAGAGTGTTAAAAATACGCTTGTGGCGGCCAACGGTATAAGGGGACATGCATATGTCAAAAGGGTGGAGGTCATGCAAAGGCTTGCGGAATTACACTTGTGGTCAGCTGATTAAGTTAAGTGACATTTTAACCAGTTTTGGCTATTTTTATTTTATTAAAGTCTAGCACATTACATAATCAGCATCATATCGAGCCCTAACCGCCAAAAAGATGTAAGCGATAGTTTTTTTTATTATATTTTCAATGCATAAATGCATCTAGATACTCTAGGAACATTTCTGAACCAAAAAAAAATCTGAAAAAAATTTCGCTTACATCGTTTTGGCGCTCAGGGCACGATATAAATCCACATTTTAAACTTCGCATAAAAATTATAAAAATTCAACAAACTTTAGCAATTACACCCAGAAGTTTTAAACTTTTGATTTAGAAATTTAACAAAACTTTTATGTATACAGTTTTATGCCAATTAAATTTTAGTAGGAGAGGGTGAAAATTTTTGACGTTGGAAAATCACGTTGATTTTTAGTAATTCATTAAAACGGCCTCAAGCTCAATAAAATTTTTTGAATATAATTGTTATTAGACCAAAAAATAAATAAATAAACACTTCCATAAAAAAATAATAAACAATATATAAAGGAAAGGGAAATAGCCAAAGAATGTTAAAGTGTCTCTTCCCTATTCATATTTTCTAAGCTGTACATAGATAAAGAGGCGACAAACTGAAATGTCCAGAGCGGCTTATCATATGAAAAATATAATACGCTTACCAACTCTTTTCTTTAGAACTTGCTGATCTTATTAGGGCATTTGGATTGTAAAGGAATTTATTTTAAATACTCATGAAATGACTGCGAATAATTTGCTGAAATGCATGAATCCTGCCTTAGTATACATATATTTACATATTTTATGTATATAATAAAAAGGAAAAAATAACTCATTCGTAAAGTTCACTCTTTGATGAGAAAATGCGAAAGGCAATAATTAGCGTTTGTTCATTTTTTTACATTGCTGTCGTTTGCGCGAAACAACGCCATAACGCTGCTATATGTTTGTTGTAAAAAACTGCCGATTTTCGCACTTTCACTCAAACGCACACAATTTCGCATCAAAGAGTGAACTCTAGTATTACAATTCAAAGGCCAAAGGATGCATTATTCTTAACGAGATATCAATTTCGCTCGCACAATGAGCCAGCCAGCATCGGTATTTGGGAAGTTATTGTTTGAACATTGGAATACCATTCGCAAGTAACCGCATTCACGTTGCATAATACATTCCAACAATGACCAAAACTTTGGGATTATCAATTTTCCAAATAGCAGCAAAACCATAGAACAACGAAATCGAATAGCAGCGAATCAATGCAAACAAACACATTCGTTTTGGCGGGAACATAATGTGCGACACTTGTTCGCGTAGGCGATAAATTTCTGCTGCCACTCGCGTAAGCTGCATGCAGCCATAAATAAACTTTGGCTTGAACCCATGTTGGTCGTTTTGGAATTGCTTTGGAAAATTTTATGCTTTTGTTGTGCTCTGGATTAGCGCTTCGATAATAGTTAGGCCTATTTGGTTTCAATTGGCTTTTGTTTCAGCCATGGTTTGAATTCGCTTTGAGCTTTATTGCTCAGGTATGTACGTACCTTGTTTTGTTGCTGATGCGACTGCTGTTGCTGCTGTTGCTGCTGTTGTTGGGCATAGCCGCCCATTTTGCTCACTGGCATCAGCGCATTGTAGTGAATGTACTGCCCATGCGACGGCGGCGGTGGTTGTTGTTGCTGATGCTGCTGTTGAAATTGTTGCAAATGATTCGTCGATGCCTTCTTATCGACAATGGCATATGTTGGCATTATGTGATCATACGACGACGAGGTGATGACGGCGTTCTGCTCCGCTAACGCCGCAGTTGCATAAGCGCGATTATGTCCCTTGGTGGTCCATTCTTCATCATCGTCGCGGCCATCTAAACACATATATGTACATACATACGCGCCCACGAAATAGAGCAAAAATAAAAGAATGTACATATTAACGGTATGTAGGATGACAGTTATTCACGATTAGTATTCTAGCATTTGCTGCTGCTGTGTAAACTACTGTACAGCCTCAACTGTGTGCATTAGCACCCTACAGCACCCACGTTAAAGTGACTGTAATTATAGTACCTTTTGTTGTGCTAACCAACCCACCTTGTGGTATAATGTCCGGGTTCTTGTCTATACTATCCAGGCTGCTCGTCACATGGCAGGTGTCCCGACCGATGCGTATATCCTGTATTGATTGACCATTGTGCAGTGTTCCGATGCTGACGCTGCCATTATTGTTGCCACGCCCACTGGCCGCCGATGGATGCGAATAGTTATTGCGATCGCGTCCAGATGAGCCGCGCATACGGACAATGATGACAATGATGAGCGCCACCAGGAAAATGCTGGCCACAATGCCGACCAGAATGCCGAGAAATGGCCGGATATCCTCGATTACGGGCGCATAGGCGAGTGAGAGGTCTATAACAGTAGCGACAAAATACGATACTAATGTACATATGTATGTATGTATGTATGCATTTACCGGGAGTAGCGATAAAAAAAAAGATAGGAATCATTGTTAATGCATTGTTTAGGTATGCTTTTGTAGGCAAAGTGGCTGATTGGCTAACACTACAGGACTCGGTTACTACATTTGTTTCAATACTAAGGCTTATTTATATGTACAGAAGAATGTGTGTATGCGTATGATTGATTGCTCGAATGGGAACTTTGGGTAGATGATATTCTTACTTTTGTCTTTTGTTTTAGTCATTGTACTGTGGTTGAATTGCGTAGAAACAATACTAGTTACAGTTGAAAGTTCATAATAACGTGGCAGTGTGTCAAATTTAGCCTTTTTGTAAGTAATAACGACTAAAAAATTCAAAAATTAAAGTAAATTTAGTAAAGTATCTTATAATTTCCGGCTGAAAACTGTTCACAAAGAATAATAAAAGTGTCAGAACTTGCTTTGTATTGACCTGCAACTATTGCTCGCCTATTTTCACTCATAAGAAATAATTTTAACCAGGAATAGAAAAATCGTTTATTTACATTCTGGGGTTTAATGGGGTCCAGTGAAGCTTCTTGGCTGCAGTTGTAGATGCTCGACTGAAATCAATTCCTACTCTCGAGTCCGAGTTTGCGGACTTGGGTAACGTTTACCACCTTTGGTGCGGACAGAAAGATATCGAACTTTAGGAGCGATTCCAATGACCTCAATTTAAATATTTTCAGAAGTCTACAGGTTTGCAGCGGTCAAAAGGTCAGAGGATCTGATAATGCGCTAGTTTTGGGACCTGCCACCTGAAACCTGCTACTAATGAAAAATTCAAAATACCCCTTCTTTTGACGACGAACAATGCAAACGTTTTAAGGACTACGATTTGAGCACATATACATGGTACGTTCGGTCCATCTATGGAAAATGTTCTTCCACAGATGAGATAGACGAGGCAAGGTAAGAATATGTATATTACGCAAACTGGTAGTAGTGGGTAAGAAGTATGTACCATTCGAGATGGATACATCGACTCGATCTTAATTTTTTTATGACTTTTCGTTTCCTTCTATTTTTTTTTAGTTTTCTCAAGATTTAAAACTCGAATCTTTCCAGATTCCTTAAGTTATTTTTCGAGTTTTCGGAACCTTTCTGTATTTTTAGAATTTCTCACAAAGATTTGAAAGGTCTACATATACGGGTCGCACCGTATATCGGATAAATTTTTCGTGGAGTTATGTAGTGAATCAATTCACTTTTCATATTGCATTGTCATCGGGTTCTGAGCTAAGTTAGAAGTTTCAAGTCTCTGGCTCATCGACAAGTTGTTTAAAAATTTGTTGCAAGATTTGATTACAGACACCGAGACAGGTGAAAAGCAGTTTTTGGTCTGACGACTCTCGGCTTGAACAATTGCAGTATATTGTTGAAGTATAAATATTCATCAATATTTATTTTGGTGACGAAATTTAATTCATATATCAAAAACAGACCATTGTAGCAGTCCTAGCTAAAGCAAACTATTTTTGATAGCGTTAGTGTTTCCCACACTTTTAATGGGGAATTTATAATTTATGTAAATAATGGTTTTTAAATGTGCAAAGGTTTCGTTCTCTGCTCAACTTCATACGCACATACATTATTTTAGCTCCTAAAGTTACAATGTAGATTTCCTGAGGACCTTATATAGCGTATATCTACTGTATAAATAAATACATATCGTCGTTTAAAGTACAAAACCGCGTATCTGAGGTTGTATAAATTATTTTGTAAAGAGTAAAAACACTCATATTTCAAAATTGTTCTCTTTTTTATAAAGCAATCGCATTTCTGGCTAGTATATTTCAGGACGAATGGATAGGCTTGAGCCAAGAGCTTCGGTGAGCAAATCGAATTTTTGACAAAAAATGTCAGTAACGCAGTTTTGTACTTTAAACGACGATATATATGTATAAAATTGATTTTCAGTACTATTTCTTCAAATTTTCAGCTTTCTTGAATTCTAAAACTTAAAAATAATTACTAATATTCTTAATATGTTGTTATAATGATAAATTCTATTCCTCAACATGTGTGTAAATATGTATGCCACTCATTCAAAATTCATTTATCACTTATAACTCACCCGTTTGTTTTTCAGGATCTTTGAGTGTATAAACTTGCAAAATTGTTGCATTGCTTCGTCCTTTTGTATTGTGCGCCACCAGGAATACATTGTAACCGATACCGGGCACCAGCCCACGCACTTCAAAGTAAGGCGTTCTATAATGTATTCAAACCGTTCATTGTTGTTGTATTCATGTGGAATTTGTGTTTTTTATCATCGTCGTCACGCAAAATTAGAATTTTAGGCATTTGAAAATTCACAGTCGAATATAGAAGTGACAGCACAGTGGTGGCCAGCAAGCAAAGCAGCAGCAAAAAAGCCAGCCATTCAACGATCAAACGAGCATGACGTAGCGTAAAATGAAAAAGAGAAGAGACAAAGTGAAGCAATAGAAACCGATTTGAAAAATTAATGAAAAAAGGCGGATGAAAGTGCTTGAGAGCGTCACAAATGCTGCAATTGAAGTGAAATCCAGCGTCACATAACGCACATTTTTTGTTTTGGATTTTCGGCGTACTTCAGCCGCCCAAAAGCACTGCAAAATTGTGACTCGCCAATATATGGACGAATGTAGATGGAACTGGCAGCTGCCAGTGGTCATTCAACACAATTTGAGCGCGAATAGAGGGAATTGCAATGGGTGATTGGGAGCGGCACGTAGCAGGCAGGATAAGGAATGAGATCGGTGAGGTGCAGATGACTTTGATTTTGGGCCACACACATAGCGAGTGGCGCGTGGATACAATCTACTCACTTTGATTTGTAAATTTTTGGATGGCGTGTCGTTCCATTCACATACACTTCCATAATGAAATCCTGCTGTAGACCGCCGTCGAAGCCTTCGATGCATTCAATTTGAAAGCCAGTCGACGTTTGATTGAGTAGCGTGCAGTTAACCAATGGATCCGGTTCGCCTGTGAAGTGTAAAAAAGTGTTAGTGTGAATCTATTTTTTGCGTTTAGTTTTAGAACTTGGGTTTGTAAGAATGTAAGTTTATAGGGAAAAATTAAGAGAATGTGATAAGAATTTGTTTTAAATTTGAATATGTATGCTACGCACGTAACAGAGTCTTTGATTTGGCGCTAATCTAGAATGTGGGCAAAAAAAATTGATTGGGTGCGTGTAATTGCTAGCAGCAAAAAAATTTTTTGTAAGTGCGAATGGTGCTGTAATTTTTAACCGCCTCCAAAAACGGAGGAGGTTATAAATTCGTCGAAATATTTGTGCTCTGTAGTGTAAGCTTTGTATGTAAATTAGACTTAGCATCAGCAAAAAAAGTTGCGCTTTTCCAGCTGTATTACAAAAATATTGTATTTTAAGACTTCCACCAAAATATTTCGAAAAAGTATTAAGATTTCCGTTAGCTGGACCGGTTTGAAAATATCTCTAAAAATGGAGTTTTTTATGAATAGAAATAGTTTCTTAAAGAATTTTTTGAAAAAAATCACCTCAGATGACAAAACAGTTTAAGCTTAAAAAATCTACATAAAAATATTACAAATTTATTTCAACGGAATAATGAAATATTTGACGCTGCTTTTTTAACTTTTTTCAAAGATTTGTTTAAGAAAAACTTGAATAACTGCTCTAAAACTTTAACGACACAGACTACACACCTACACAAAAAAAAAATCAAAACTAATAACATACTAAAAAATTGTTTATTATAGCTTAAAATTTTGCTGTACAAAAATACATAAACAGAGGTTCACAAAAGTTGATATAAAACTATTCATCAATTTAAATAGTTAACTTTTTACTGCGTTTATTTTACGAGGAGGAAGCATCGAAAGCTTAACCCCGTCAGT
>NW_016161486.1:7474-23587 GCF_001687245.7 Rhagoletis zephyria
ATGTGATAAGAATTTGTTTTAAATTTGAATATGTATGCTACGCACGTAAACAGAGTCTTTGATTTGGCGCTAATCTAGAATGTGGGCAAAAAAAAATTGATTGGGTGCGTGTAATTGCCAGCGGCAAAAACTTTTTTGTAAGTGCGAATGGTGCTGTAATTTTTAACCGCCTCCAAAAACGGAGGAGGTTATCAATTCGTCGAAATATTTGTTCTTTGTAGTTTAAGCTTTGTATACAGATTTCAAAATATATGTAAATTAGACTTAGCATCAGCAAAAAAAGTTGCGCTTTTCCAGCTGTATTACAAAAATATTGTATTTTAAGACTTCCACCAAAATATTTCGAAAAAGTATTAAGATTTCCGTTAGCTGGACCGGTTTGAAAATATCTCTAAAAATGGAGTTTTTTGTGAATAGAATTGTTTCTTAAAGAATTTTTTGAAAAAAATCACCTCAGATGACAAAACAGTTTAAGCTTAAACAATCTACATAAAAATATTACAAATTTTTTTCAACGGAATAATGAAATATTTGACGCTGCTTTTTTAACTTTTTTCAAAGATTTGTTTAAGAAAAACTTGAATAACTGCTCTAAAACTTTAACGACACAGACTACACACCTACACAAAAAAAAATTCAAAACCAATAGCATACTAAAAAATTGTTTATTATAGCTTAAAATTTTGTTGTACAAAAATACATAAACAGAAGTTCACAAAAGTTGATATAAAACTATTCATCAATTTAAATAGTTAACTTTTTGCTGCGTTTATTTTACGAGGAGGAAGCATCGAAAGCTTAACCCCGTCAGTGTGAGACTTTAACCAACGTTCCCCTCCCGGTACCTCCGTCAAGGATTTCGTCGGGATTATAACACCGTTTGACTGATAAGGTTATAGCTCTATTCTCTTCTTCTTATTTGGCTGTAACCGCCAAAGCGTTCCCTTCAGTGCCAACTGACACCAATTGGAAATGCCAAGTGAAGCCACAATACTTTCAGCTCATCGATCCATCGTCTGCGGTACTTGCCGGCGGCAACGCGTAAAGGCTCGTAAATCTTCCGCAAAATCATTCTCTGGAATACTCCAAGAGCCACCTCATCGGATTATTCTGCGTCATATACCAGCACGGGCATGATGAGTGACTTATAGAGTGTGGTTTTCGTACGTCGGGAGAGCACTTTACTCCTAAATTGCCTACTCAGTCCAAAGTAGTACTTGTTGGCAAGAGTGATTCTGCAATGGATTTCGATGCTGTTAATGCTGGTTCCCAAGTAAACGAAATTCTCCACTTTCTCGAAATTATAACTGTAATCAGTGACCTGGGTGCCAAATCGCGAATGTGCTGATTGTTTGTTTGATGACAGGAGGTACTTCGTCTTGTCCTCGTTTATCGCCAGACCCATTCACTTTGCTTCCTTATCCAACTTGGAAAAGGCAGAACAGACTTCGCGGCTTTTGTTACCGATGATGTCGATGTCATCGGCATAAGCCAGCAATTGTACGCTCTTGTAGTAAATTTTTCCTGCGCGGTTCAGTTCTACAGCTCTTATTATTTTCTCCAATATCAGATTAAAGAAGTCACATAAAAAGTAGTTGGCCTGTCTGAAAGCCCATTTCGTGGCGAACGGTTCGGAGAGGTCTTTCCCAATTCTGGCAGAGCTGGTGGTATTGCTCAACGCAATTTTACACAGCCCTTAGAGTTTTGAGGGGTTGCCAAATTCAGACATAGCGGCGTATAGGAGACTTTTTTTAGTGCTGTCGAAAGCGGCTTTAGGTGGTGTAATTTCTTTGTAATTTTTTCGTAGTAAAGTTTAACTAATGATTTAACAATAATTTTAAATAGATATATGAGCAGCCTCTAATATGCTATTTTTATTATAGAAATGTATGTACGCTATGTGTTTTCTGCCAACTGCTGTAATTACTTAAGAAGTAAAACTTCTTGGCTGTTCACCAAACCGGTCAATAGTTTTATCAACAATCTCAGATTGGTTCTGTGATACAAAACTTTTGATGTACGTTTAGAAAGCACAAACTTAAGGACAAAGTAATAAACAATTAAACTATAAAGTAATAAACAATTAAATTTAAATTTATTTATAGTTTACCGTTCAATCCATTTGCGCTCATTGTCGACTACAGCCAGGTTTTTACCCTTTTTAAAGGGAAGCGCTTTGAAGTTAGAGAGAATAACTTGATACCGAACCACATATCCACTTTTTAAATCAATTTACTAATTATTTTGTTAGCATTGAGTGTATAATTTGTTATATAGTATATATATGTAAAAAAAAATTTTAGGTAAATGGGGGGGGGAATTATCGAACGAGCATTTCCTGGTACTATTTTTGAATATCTAGACAAACATTTGGAAGTTAGGGGAGGGGGATCACCAATTTCTCCGCGAAACGCCCACCATATTCCTTTAAAAATCATACTCCAATTTTACGAACTTTAATAAACTAAATTCACAATTGCTAAGAATCGATTGGAACACGCTATTGACTAAAATGGATACCACGAATGCCTTCACCACATTTAAATCTCGTGTTTTTGGTGTTTGCGTGGATCTCATCCGCACGTTCACTAGGAAACCCTATAAATACACAAAAAAATGGTATACAAAAGAGCTGAAACGTCTAAAAAACCTGAAGAATAAATGCTTAAAAAAATTAAAAATTCTGGGCATACATTGTACCTTGAGCGTTATCAGCGTTACCGTAAGAACGTCGACGCCCCCGATAAGCGTCTTTATGATAGGTACAATAAAAATTATGAATCGAACATCAAAAATACCCCAAAAGCTTTTTGAAGTTATATCACGTCTAAATAATCAGGTTCTGGCATTCCTTCCTCCGTCTTCCGTAATGATAAGCATGCAAGCTTGTTGATCCCGCTAATCTTTTTGTTGAGTTTTTTGTGCCAATTTCGTGTCCGATGCTGAGCTACCTTTCGATGGTAGTTCCATTTCAGACTCGGCACTGTCTCTCGGTTCCCTCCTTGTAACCTATGAAGACGTTAGAAGAGGCATCGAATCGCTAAAATCCTCTAAACAAAAGGACGCCGATGGACATTCGGCGATTATTTTCAAAAAGTGCTCCTCCCTGATTGAGCCGCTAACACTTATTTTCAATAAGTCCTTAACATCGGGCGTTTTTATAGATGACTGGAAAAGAGCATCCATAACACAGCTGGGCAGCGTCTGCCCGGCGGGCGACTGCGCGGCATATTGGCGTATACATACACGCTCTGCTTGGGATGACAGCGAAAGCTTCATTCAACCCCACGACATGTTCGCACACACACAGTGACATTAATTGCACGCACACTACAAAAATGCTGTGCCGAAGCTGCCCACCTCTGATCTACATATAAATCCAAATTTTAAAAGCGGCATCAAGAACGACGTAGGTAATTATTGACCCATCTCGAAATTATCAATGGTCTCTAAAATTTTCGAGATTGTTGTTAAAGAGAATTCACGATTAGTGGTCTTATCTGCTGTAACCAACACCGATTTTTCAAGGGTAGATCCAAAGTAACAAACCTTGCTGATTTTGCGGAAGACTGTTTCCACTGTGTTTACACTGGTTTTTCGAAAGCTTTCGACAGAGTTTCAAAGATTGTTAGCATCCAAACTTTCGGCTTTAGGATTCCATTCCACTTTCCTTGAGTGGATTAAGTCCTATCTTAGTAATAGGCTCTGTGTGGTTGCCATAGATAATGTCTCCTCCCAACCTTTTGTTGCATCTTCTGGCGTATCCCAGGGCAGCATCTTAGGACGTTTGTTATTTACATTATTTATAAACGACATCGGCACTTGTTTCGCAACTTCTAATTTCCTGCTATATGCAGACGATCTTAAAATGTACTCAATAATCAAAAACTTGCAAGACTCCTTTGTTCTTCTGTCGGAACTCGATAATCTTATGTCGTGGTGCGCTCGCTATCGTCTTAACTTAAATGTTAATAACTGTTCTCACTCTTTCTTTCCGATAATGCAAATTCCTATCTCAACGAGCTATCATATCTCTGGGGTTTCCCTGAAATATGTTGCCGAGTTTAAGGACTTGGGTGTATACTTCGATATGAAACTCTGCTTCTCAACGCATATTAATTATATGGAATGTTGGGTTCTATCCGGCGTAACAGCTCTGCGTTTACGGATCCGTACATACTGAAGTTGCTATACCCTACGCTGGTAAGATCTAGGCTTGACCATGCTTGTTTTATTTGGATACCATATATTGCCTCGCATGTAAGCCGAATAGAGCGAATTCAAAAAGTTTTCATCAAATCGGCTCTTCGCTCACTGAATTTCAGTGAACCTATATCACCTTACGAATCTCGTTGTCAGCTTTTGGCTTTAAATTCTTTATATACAGGTATGCTTTTCTAGCTTGGTTTTTTTGTTGCAAATCTTATGAGCAGCTCCGTCGATTGCCCAATCCTACGCCATTCTCAATTGTTCTACGTGGAGGCTTCTAAGTATAATTACGCTAAATTTGCTTCATCCCAAGAGCGCTCTTAAAGTTAAATAATGTTCCAAATCTTGATCCAGCACTACCCGATGCAACAGTCCGTATCCTGTTATTTAACTACTTTAACTAGTATTTTAGTAAACTTGTTCAGTAGTCAGTATGTATATATTGTTCATTTGACTAATATTATATAAATAAAAATAAATAAATAATTCAACATGGAATGGAGCTCGTTTATCTTACCTTCCCCTTTCACACTTTGAATGAGCTTATCTGCAAATAAATAAAAAGGCTGAAAAAGTACCTTACCAATGATACCAATGATAAGTCTAAATTGGTAAGGTTTTGGTTGAGTTATTAAAGTTTTTCTTAAACCAGTCTTTGAAAAAGTTCAAAAATCTCTTTGATATGATTCCGTTGTAATATTTTTTTAACTGTTTTTATGCAATTTTTTAAGCTTAAACTGTTTTGTCATCTGAGGTAATTTTTTTTTTCAAAAAATACTTAAAACTTATTAATAAAAAAACTGAATTTTTTGAGGTATTTTCAAATTGGTCCAGCTCACTTAAGTTTTAATATTTTTCCGAGATATTTTGGTGGAAGTCTTAGAATATAATAGATTTTATAATTCCCGTGGAAAAACAGTCCCGTTTTTTATGTATAGGGAGTAATACAGTCTAATGTACATATGTATATTAAGAAATATTCTTCATTGTTTCTGATGCCTGAAAAACTACTTTCCGGTTGCTGTAAATTTTATTGAAGAATATTTCTTTTCCTTTTCCTGAACGTCATTTTATATGAATTTTTAATTTTTCTTGATATGAGGCATTTCATGTCACCGCGGCCACATCTATGCCCAATTATAGCCCATAATTTTTACTCCACTTTTTGTTAAGATTTTCGCATTTTGAATAAAGAAAAGGACTAAATTTATTGCGAAAAGCACCAAGTTGGCAACAGTGGTGAGGATGTTCCATGCATGTTTCTTTTACACTATGCTGCAAACATTGTACCTTAACGCAACACAATCTGTGCTATTGTTGGTTCGAACCTACCTGCTGGTGTGATAGTATAAACACACGGCTCACTCTGGTCGCCAATTTCGTTGCTGGCCCAGCACAGCAGAGTGCCATAGTCCTGCAAAAGAAAAACCGAATGAGAGAATGAGAAATAAAAGGCGTAATGAGTGAGAGAAAAAGGTGCAAAGAAAATTGCGCAGAGGGGAGCAAAATTTATTACTATGCTTACATGAAGCAGGTATTTATACATATAATCAAATTTGCATGTCAGACCGAACAAATATGGGGTAGGCGCTAAACGACCTACTGCCAACGAATTTCCTGCAATCAGTCGGCTAACTCTGACCCCCAGCTGTTTGGCGGCTTTGTTGGCTTTTACTGACCCTGCTGCTATTGCTTTGGCTGAGTTTGCGTTCATTGAAAATTCAAAACCTCAATTCAGTCGGAAAATTATGCGAATCTATCGGAAAAGTTATGATTTATTGCCCCACACGAACAAGCATAGACTACCATACTGCCATGTGTTTGGGCACTTGCTTGCTTGATGGTGTAAATGTCACGTGAAGACTACATCGCATTTTGTCTGCTGCAGCAGTAGCACGCCGAGCGCCACATCATAATTCATGCGGCTGACATTCGATCAACTGAACTGAACCGGAAAGTCAGGCTCACACTCAGCTAACCAGTAAAGCAATCATCTTGACAGTACTCAGCAGCTGCTCTTCCACGCGCAATTCATCTTCTCAACCAAGCCTTCCGGCCGTTGCTATCTTCGCACTTACATTCTCCGTCATGGGCGTGTAGTGTGCTATGCTTCTTCCTCGATCCACCGCTATGAGTGATGCTGGTATGTCAATAGTCTCGCCGATTGATGCATTGAATTTCCAGATGTATGTCGCCTCCAACGGATTCGCTTCAATTTCGCAGGCAATTTTAACCATTTCATGTCGACCGGAACTGTAAGCAAAGCGTTGGCTAGGCCGGCAAATGGGCGCAACTGTGAAGTAGAAGAGCGGAAAATAAGAAAAGCGTTAAAAGAGTGCACATTAAAAATTACAGGCGGCAGTTGCAAAGTGGATTTGTATGCTAGTTTAAGAATGATTGTCAGCGACTGCGTTAAGACACTTGAGTCGGGATGTCTGTAAGTAGTATTTAGCAAGCGGACTACTTACGGACCAACATTTGCATAATTAAATGAAAACATTGACGCAAGTTTAATTTCTCCTTAAATGCAGAAATCAATTGGCAATTTCCCTTTATCCTTTTTTGCTTTCTTTTCACTTTTTGCTCTCAGTACTTTTGCCTCTGTAATTCTGCCGCTTGCCATTATTTTAATTTCAAGTCTGTCATCGAATGATTGATTGACTTTTTAAAATGATTTTTCTCTGGAATGGCAATTTTAATTTGCTTATGCACCCACGCATGCGTATTCTCACACATGCACACTTACATATGGCCCATATGTTATATATGTGTATGTACATATGTGAGTATGTAAATGCTAACGATAAAATTCATACTTCACGCCTTTATATTTATTCAGAAGTTACTTACATATGAACGTACATATATTATATACGTCCATATATTATATCTACATAATTGTACACAAACAAGTTTGAAACTTTGATATACATATCGATGGTTGAGTGGAAGATCGACCTATCTCGGCAGCCAGTTCGAAAACGCGCTATCTCAGAAATTTTTTCGAACTCGCTCTATCTCAGAAAACTTTTCAAGAACGCCCTACTTCTGAATTTGATTGGAAAACGCCCTATCTCACAATTTGGTTGAAGAACGTCCTATCTCAGCTTATTTTCGTTTGAGATAGGGCGTTTTTGAACCAAAATCTGAGATAGGACGTTATTTAACCAAATTTTGAGATAGGGTGTTTTTTAACAAAATTCTGAAATAGGACGTTCTTGAAATGTTTTCTAAGATAGGGCGCTTTTGAACTGGCTACCGAGAAAGGTCGATCTTCNAAAAAAAACATAATTAGCTTTAAATAAATTTTGAATAATTATTTTAAAAATCCGCTCATGACTTATTGTTTGAGTTTTTGATGTTTTTTTGATGAAGTGTGAAAGAGCAGCGGAATAACTCGGAGTTTTCTTGCAAGTCTTTGGGGCTTCAAAGAGAAGTGTTGTTGAAATGACCTTAATGGAGTGGCTTTTTTGAGTTGATTTAACTCAAGCGTTTTCGCGGCCCCTCTGTGCCCGACCTATTTTTATGAAAGTTAAAGGGATTGTAGGTCTAGGCGGCATGAATGCACGTGCAGCATATTTTGCCAATATGATGCACAGTTCCTTATTTATAATAAAAATAACACGTTATATATTCCTTTCTTTAAAGTGCTAAACTTGTAATAAAATTTATTGAGAAACAAATTTTTTTTTCGTCTTGTCATGAACTTTAAATATAAATTCACATATGTATGTATATATAGCTGTGAGTAAAATAATAGCATAAAAATTCAAAGCATGTTGTTGGCAACTTATGTTTATTTTTACTGTGTATGCATATTTCCCTCCACAGGGGGGGGTTTAAACCCCCAACCCATCGCCCCCGCATATGTACGTATGCAGACTAACAAATTGGAGGCGATGCAAATCTGTAGTGCCTGTCAGATTCGTTCTAATTAACGATATTTATTCAAACACAAAGCATGAGTATAAGATAAAAAATAAATCATATCTTTTACCAAGAAATTATATAATTGAAATATTTTAAAATTTTAGTGCCAATATTTGTAAAGGGTACTTATAAATACTTATGTACGCATATAATTCGCATAAACGACGACATACATACTTGCATATTCAGAATTGTTAAAGCAATTTACAGCTGCCAAGTATCCTAATTGTTTGCTAAAAATCTCTTTAACAATCGTAACTATTTGAGTAAGCCCAAGACCACAATCTAGAATATGTGTATGAAAAGTATGTGCGTTGATGTAGAATGCGGAATAATGAAACAATTTAAAATATACAAAACTAAATTGTCTACGTCACGAGCAAATGCCAAATCAGGATACGATAAACAATTTGCCAGACTATTTAGTACCTATGTACATACAGATGTATAGTACTCGTACTTACAAAATGCAGTACAGATTTCCTATTAGTTGCTGAAAGGCGGACAAACTGGGACGAAATGAAATCAGGTACATAGAAAGCAACTAACCAGAAGGCCATCGATAAGAAGGGTGTCAGCAGTCAACCAGGCAGGCAATAGCAAGATTGTCGGACAAAACAACTTTGGATAGCCAAAATGACAGACGGTCTTGGTTAGATGCTCTTGCACATTACTAAGCGCTTATAATAAGTACTACAAGTGAAATGTGTACCTATAAATGTACGATTCTGGGGACATATAGTGCATATTGCTTTGAGTATATTCGTGCGAAAGCAGCCCTGGTTATTATCACGCGGATAACTACCAGCAACACTCTGTGACTTCGGTGATAATTATTAAGTTCGTGTTTAAGTGTAGTTTGCTGTGTATACATACATATATATGTGCGTTTATGTGGGACATCTTGTTCCAGCACTGCAGGATTATAGGCTAAATATGTACAACAAATATATTTGAATGGCTGTTCATTATTTGAGACCTTTTTTGAGAGCTTCTTGCTAAATGCTGAATAATTTAGTACAATTCCTAGAATCATATATGGCAAATAGCACTGAAATCACAGCTGTTCACTCTGCAACTACCTTCAGCTTATATTTGTATTGTGTAGAATATTAGATTAGACTGCCTCTCGCACTATAAAAAGAAAAGTTAATTTTAAAGCTCACTGTATATTGAAACATTGCATTCAAATTTACATATAGTAGCGTCTAAAATAAAGCTTTTCATTGTCGGTTTTAAATTGGTTTACAACTAAGAATCATACATACATACATACATACATCAAAAACCCATAATATAAATGCTTTACATTAGACACAACTATAAATTTTAATGCAACCTTTAAATATAAGGTGAGCTGTAAACTAAAGGTTACACGGGAAAACGGCCCCTAGTCTATTTCATAGTTTCCACCAAAATATTTTGTAAAACGTTGAAAATATGTGCTCCTAAAAAGTTAAACCTCTCTCCTTTGAAATGGGCTTAGGCACTGAATTCGGGCAGAAGGTTCTGGCTCAAGAGATAAAATCTACCAAATTTTTTTAATTTCTTTGCAGAAGCAGCAACTTTCCGAGGCATCTTAATGTATTTCTATATGGAAATTATGTGTGTATGTACGTTCATACATAGATATCAAAATGCAAATATTTATGTATTTAGTTGTATATTCTGAGAGCAGTTTCGAATCTATAGGCTTATTCATAGCGGTGTCGTAGGTGTCGTAAACGGCTAAATATAATTAAGGGGTTTGCGAGGTACCATAAAATCCTTTTTATGAATTTTTACAGTGTTAAAGAATAATTCGTTTTAGTTTTAAGTCCTATAAAGATTTATTTAAGCTTTTACAGTTTACGACATACAACAATACGACACTTACGACACCGTTATGAACACCCCAAATATATTTAGCTTTACACATCGCCACAAATCTGTATTTTATATATCTATGTACATACATATGTTATATGCGTGTATACCTCTGAGTAATGTTTTGGTGCATTACATCCACGTATTTTTGATTTCTACGCACACTTAGTTTTTATGCCGCTCAAACAATAGGAAATCGAAAAATTCATTTAAACTAGCATCCGAAGTTGCTCGTGGCTACAAATCGATGACTGGAAAAGTCTACAACTAATTGGCTACGCTCACTTAATTAAGGAAATATGCATCTGCATGAATGTGTTCTTAAATGTAAAAGTATTTTCATGTAGCATAACTTTTGCAAATAATTTGCTTGTATGAATAATAAAATTTATGTGCACATGAGTGAATATACATACATATATCTATGTGCATATATGTACACACATATCTACATTCCAAAATGAATTCAATAATTTATTTACCTGCCCTTAAAGAGTTTATTTGCGAATATATTTAAGATTTTTAGCATTGAATGCATACCTTTCACATGTATTCGATTGTAAAAACATAATTTTAATGTCAAGTTAGCCATGGAGCCTGATGATATATGTACATAAGTATGCATATGTATTAATGGTTTGTTGGCAGCTTTAAATTATTATTTGTGTTCCACCTTAAACTTCATATACAATCGATCTTCATTTTACGCGTGATTTTTAACCTTCAAAGCGCCCGGAATTGAAAACTCACGTAGACGGTCGGAAGTCTAAATTTTTGGCTAGCGTTAATCTGTAGGGAGAATCATTTAAATATTTGAACAAAACACAGTTACACTGTTATACTTGTGTTAAATGCTGGCGAAAAAAATTTACTTTTATACATTGAGCAGCCTTTACCGAAAGTCTAAGTGTGAATATGTGCGTCGCAAACTCGCATTTTGTTTGCCAAACACAAAATTCGTCTGCATAACACCTACCTAATCACGCACGCAAATACATGCGTAGGTAATTATAAAAAAAAAAAATGTTTCGACACACAGACATCAAAAAAGTTGGGTTTAGTAACTTGTCATTAATATTACAATGTTGCAAAACACACTTATATACTATATACTCACGAAACTAAGATCCAAATTTATTAAAACTGGCTTTCTAGCTTTTCTCTCCGACGTCAGTATCTTATTTTAAAGGACTTTGAATCCTTAAGGACATGAAAAATTAAAAAAACTATTAATAAAATTCAGTTCAGACTTTTTGTCCTGATTACGAATCCGTAAGTTTAAATTTCCCTCAGCTGCAGATTGATTTTGAGAAAACCGCGTCTAAAGTGTAACAAATCGAAGTTTTTGCAATATTTAAGAAGCTCTAGCAAAGAAGCCAAAGGTGATAGAACCTTTCACTTAGCCCTAAATTAAACGAAATGTGATTGAAGAGCGCTATATTTCAGAAATTTATTGAAAAACACTCTATCTGAGAATTTGGCTGAAGAACGCCCTATCTCAGAATTCGGTTCAAAAGCGCCTTATATCAATTGAAAATACATTGAAAATGTCCTGTGCTGGGCGTTTTTGAACCGAATTCTGAGATAGGGCGTTCTTAAAAGAAATGCGGAAATAGGGCGTGCTTGAAAAGTTTTCTGAGATAGGGCGTTTTCGAACTGGCTGCCCAGTAGGGTCGCTCTTCCACTCAGGTATTGATATGTTTAACATGCACTCATACAATAAATAGTTCACAAAAGTTGATATAAAAGCATTAGTCGATTTAAATAATTAACTTTTTATTGACCATATTTACTCCAATGTGCTGGTATGTATAACGCAAACATACAATAATGACACTTTGCAAATAAATTTCCATTAGTAACACTGTGTGACAGCTAAACTTGTTGCAAGCAAAAAAGATCTGCATACTTAGAATATTTAATACACCCTCAAAATTTGAACTTTAGGTCAAAATGCGTATGGTGCGCAGACCAGAGCATAGGCGGGATTGGCACCAGCCAAGGCAAGTGTTTCATTTGACTGATGCCCCATTCCGGTATTCTCTGTTATGACATGGGTAGTAGAGCGGTGTGGAGGCTGGGGGTGTTGGGAGGTTAACTGTTGCTCGCAGGGGCTTCTTGGAGCCGTGCAGGCTCTTCGGGTGCTGGTGCGCGAACTGGTAGCCGTGGAGGCAGGAGTTGCCGTTTGGTTTGAGCAATAGGTGGCCCAAAGCCTGTAGTCCACTCCCTGTGCGAACTAAGGCCATGGCTGCCAGACTTTTTTTTCTCAAAATTCAGTACTTTCGGCATTTTCAGCGCCAAATAATCAGTACTTTTTAGTAAACCTTTGTTTAGGCGCAAAAATTGGACAAACACACATATAAAAACAAATTTCACATTTTACATATATAAAGGTCAATTAATAAAATTAAATATGTAATATTTTCAACATACATATATATATATATTAAAAATCACATTCTTTTATAAATATTAATTAAAATGCATTTCCTCTAATATTTGTGGAGTTTGTTCCATTTTGACTAATTGTTGGCCGTATTACTTTTTAAGAATACTACAAGAAATTACCTGAAATTCATTTTAAAACTCAATTTTGGAGCCAACTTTTCTGTAATCTGGCGGCAATTGAAGCTACTCGTATTAACGCTACTTCGGAAACAAGTTCTTCAACCCTTGAGGTTAAAACTAGAGATGCCAGATCAAAAAAAAAAGATCTTTGAATCGATTCGCAACACCGATTGATATATTCTGCCAAACAACGACTTTTACTTTATTTTATTAAAGAAACAAAACACTGCCGTCAGACTAACACTAAAATTACAAACATTATTGTAAGTAATTTTTAAAACATACATTGCTCATAACGGTTCCAATATTCGGATTTGTCCAAAAGCCATCAGGTAGCTAAAAAACCATAAATATTAAAAAAAGTGAGATAAGGGTTTTCTATATTAAGTTAATATGAGCATTCAATAAAAACTTAATAATTTTTTAGCCCTACTTAGGAAAATGTTAAATTTTTTTCGACTATTATTTTTTTTGTCACAAAAGAGAAACAATTTTATGTTGCATTTCAAAAGTAACAGCTTTTTTAAAAAGTGTATTAGGCATACACTAACCTAATAAAGCTTACACGTAAACAGATTTTTTTGCAATACAGAAAATTTTATGTTCGCTAACTACACATTTCACTCCTCAATTACCTTTTTATAAAAAATTTTAGTATGCAGTTTATAGCACATTTTCTTCCATGCAAAGTATGATCCACAAAATTTGTATATGAAGAAAATGCCTAGCACCTACAACAAAAGAAATGGCTAAGAATCAGTAGCTTGAAAATTACACTTTATTATACTAAAATTGAATGGGCTACAAAACAGCATACCTACCCGAAATTTTCCCAGAAAATATTGTTAGCTTATATACTGCCAGTCATTTGTATAGTTGCAGCCTTTGTTGAAATTAGTGAATATTAAACAATCTAAGAGGCGGGGAGTGTACATATACTATGTATATCAATGAAATATTCATCTATTAATAAACTCATTAAGTCGGCAAAATAAAGCCTTTAAAGTGAGTCGACATTGCATGCTCATGAAAACACTCACTGAGGGGGCCATGATTGTTTTATAACGAAGAGCTATTCCCCAAAGGCTTGAAATGCTTCAATTTTTTTTTTCAATATTATTTTGCTCCAATTATTTTGCTTAGATGTAATATCTAACCAGTTCCGAGCAAAAATATAATATCTAAATAGTTTGTGTAATTTTAATATTTGCGGCATTTCATCATCGATTGCTTTAATAAACACCATGTACAATTTTGTTTATTATTTAGGGATGCAAATTTTGAACAGTAACATCGATACATCGATGTTTCGATGCATCGGAGAAAATAGCATCGAGGCTAAAATACATCGCCAGAGAACTATCGATATATCGATGGTTTCCGATGTTTTAAAATTTGTTAAGTTCTAGTCAATTTTAAAACAATATTGAATACTTTAATAATTATAAATGTATTTTCCTCTATTTTGTTATCCTTTCTATAGCCTTTCTATAATTAGAATCAAAATGCATACCATCGTAAGGTCGTTCGGTTCTGCTTTAACGGTTAGGTTATTACACCGTGCAACAGTCAATTTTACACACGAAGAAATCAGAATATTCACAAAACTAGGAGCCAAATATAGTATAACTCCGTTTTTAGTTTTTCTCTCTGACGTCAGGATTTTTTTGAAAAGGACTTTAAAATTTCTAGAATATGATTGAAAAAATTATTCAAAAGATTCGATGCAGTGTAGAATAACAATATGGCTATCGATTAAAAGGAAAAATCCTGTAGAATAGAAAAATTAATTAATTTTGGGGTGTACCAGGACGAATAAGCATTGAAAATGTCCTTTTAAAATTTTATCCTTGAATATCCTTTGAAATTTCCAATATTTATTTTTAAAAATATATGTCAAGAACTAATGTGTTAACTACCACATCCTCCAATTTCGTAGTTCTAGCTTTATTAGTTTAGATAAAAAAATTTACACTTCTCTTTATAAGATATTGATAGTTACAGTATACATAAATGAAGATACTGGAATCGTTATTTTGGAACAATGTATGCGTTCTAAAAGAGCAAACTTACCGTAGTTTTGAAAGGACATTTTCAATATTTATTCGTCCTTGTGCAACAAAGGATTACATTTTTTTAATTCTACAGAATTTTTCCTTTTAACTGATACCCATATTGTTACTCTATAATGCGCCAAATCTTTTAAATAATATTTTTATTCAATCATATCCTGGAAATTTCAAAGTCCTTTAAAAAAATTCTGATGTCAGAGAGAAAAATTAAAAACGGAGTTATACTATATTTGGCTCCTAGTTTTGTGAATATATGGATTTTTCGTGTGTTTTAAATTTTTTTTGGTTTTTGTCGCACGGCGTTAGCATTCAGAATGAAGCCAACAATTTTATTGAGCTTGGGCCGTTTTTTATGCTAAATGTTGCAGAAAAGCAGCAATAATTTACAAAGGGAAAAGTTACAGCTGCTATTTCGGATATCACCACATCTGATCATCACTTCTTCAACCGTGGTCACTTAGGAGATGTGGTGATCTCCGAATTAGCAGCCGATCACACTACAGAACCATGCCACTTAGCTTTTCGAATGGCTACTTTATAAGTTCTTATTTTAATTTAAAAATAAACGGTGATGATTTAGGTATGTATGTATGTGAATACATCGGGTTAAGCAATATTAAAAGCTTTCCTAGATTGGTTTGGAAACGTTTTTATTTCAGAAGGCAAGCAAACTAGTAAAAGGGGAATGGAAAATGCCTAAACTTGTATGAATAAATATATTTTTTCATCAAACCATGGTTTAATTTTTAACTCCACTATTTTGGTGATGAGTTAATTAAGGTCTATCACGTCAAATGTCCAAGGCGCACTGAGCGGTAGGAAAATTCGAAAACTGGTTTCTGNTATATTTGGCTCCTAGTTTTGTGAATATATGGATTTTTCGTGTGTTTTAATTTTTTTTTTGGTTTTTGTCGCACGGCGTTAGCATTTAGAATGAATCCAACAATTTTATTGAGCTTGGGCCGTTTTTTATGCTAAATGTTGCAGAAAAGCAGCAATAATTTACAAAGGGAAAAGTTACAGCTGCTATTTCGGATATCACCACATCTGATCATCACTTCTTCAACAGTGGTCACTGAGGAGATGTGGTGATCTCCGAATTTGCAGCCGATCACACTACAGAACCATGCCACTTAGCTTTTCGAATGGCTGCTTTATAAGTTCTTATTTTAATTTAAAAATGAACGGTGATGATTTAGGTATGTACATATGTGAATACATCGGATTAAGCAATATTAAAAGCTTTCCTAGATTGGTTTGGAAACGTTTTTATTTCAGAAGGCAAGCAAACTAGTAAAAGGGGAATGGAAAATGGTTTAATTTTTAACTCCACTATTTTGGTGATGAGATAAATAAGGTCTATCACGTCAAATGTCCAAGGCGCACTGAGCGGTGGGAAAATTCGAAAACTGGTTTCTATGGATTTTCCAAACATATTCATATGTTCTACTTATTTTTTTAAATTTAT